>NW_015151106.1:349679-356375 GCF_000732505.1 Cyprinodon variegatus
TTACCAACAGAGAAGTAACTCAGACACTAACTAACCAACCTACTAACCAACTAACTAACTGTAATCAAGATGTACCAAAAAAGTTAGTGTTTACCAACAGGGAAGCAACTCTGACATTAACCAACTAACCAACCAACCAACCAAAATGTACAAAAACAGTTAGTGTTTACCAACAGGGAAGCAACTCTGACATTAACCAACTAACCAACCAACCAACCAAAATGTACAAAAACAGTTAGTGTTTACCAGAGAAGTAACTCGGACACTAACTAACCAACCTACTAACCAACTAACTAACTGTAACCAAGATGTACCAAAAAAGTTAGTGTTTACAGACGGGGAATCAACCTGGACACTAATGAACAAAATTAACTAATAAACCAACCAACCAACCAAAACGTACCAAAACAGTTAGTATTTACCGACAGGAGCGGCACTAACATGTTTACATCAAATTAACTAACTAACTAAGGACCTAACTAATTAACTGGCACAGAACATATACCTAACATGCTGCTTTGCTGAGTAATTAAGTAACACAATAATAAACCTATGTGGTTACTGACTAACTAACTAGCTGGTTATAGCTGACAGGCGAGCAGCTATAACCAGCTAACTATGGGGCTTAGAAATGATACACAAATGTAGCAAACAAAGGAAACTCTGTAGCAGCTCGTATTTTTAAATGTTGGTTCCTAAAGCTGAAATTTAACTGAAGGAAAAAGAAATAGTATTTAGTCCAAAATTGCCAGTCGATGCTGTGAAACCAGTCAGTCTGATTTCCTTTAAATCCTCTGGTTTCCTGTAAACCAGTCAGTCTGATGCTGATTTCCTTTAAATCCTCTGGTTTCCTGTCAATCAAGCCTTTGATGCGATCTGTTGTGTCTGTCTGCAGGATGACGGCTGGCTTCTAGGCGTCAAGGAGTCTCACTGGTTCCAGAAGAAAGATATTTCAGCCAAAGGTGTTTTCCCCGAGAACTTCACTCAGAAGGTTTGATGTGACTGCTGCGCGCCGATCCTACGTCCGACTCTCTGATATCGTTTTCATGCAGACCCTGACACCATGATAATGATTAGATCCTGAAATGTGCACTGAAACAACATCCTGTCTGATGAACACAGTGATGGATAACAGTGCCTGTCTGTGCAGTTATGCAATGTTACCAGATGATAAACAACTTGCTTTCCACTGACTTTTTGGTAATCATGTGCAAGCAAAAATAAAAGGAATGTAAACAAAAAAGCTTGTTTTCGATGTTGTTCTGATGAAGAAAAAAAGGTAAAAGTTTTCAAATGATTGTTTTAAATGATGCAGTTTCACAATGAGTGGATTAAACATTAAAAATAAAAAATACGGAAAAGGGCAAAAGGAAATAAAAACCAAAATGAGCCTCTGAGTTACTGCGTTGAGAAAGTTTCCAGTTATCTAAAATGTGTTTCATGACACTGAACACTAGAGGGCGACATTCATACATGGATCCCTTCATAACCTCTGGGGAAAAGGGAAACACCTTTCTTTGATTTTTATTAATTTACACATCTTGGTCAGGAGAACAGAGCTCAATCCAGATGTCATGTGACCTTTCTGGCATAAACACCTCAAACTTCCATTGGTTCAGACTTTCTTCTCGTATTCAAGAACCATCAATGTTAGCTGGAACGTAAAGAAAAGTTTGTTTGCCTCAAATATCTTAACTGGTAAATAGATCTGCATGAAACATTTTCTGGTAACTAATCATAGAGGTATCAATACATAATTATTTTTTTTTTATATAAAACAAAAACATTAAACACCAAGAATCAGGGGTAAACTAGTTTTAATTACGTTCTTTATGTTAAATTTGATATTACCCTTCAATATAATATTTAGGAAACTGTCACGGTACATTTCAGTGAATTTCATCGTAGAGGAAAACAGCCACTAAAGCTATAAAACGAGGGGTGGGATGTAGAAAAAGCCAGCTGTCCTGGAATAAAGCCTTGGAGAACACCATATTTAATAACACTGCTCTAGAAGCGCCATAGTTTTAACTATGCGATCAAGTAAAAAAGGAGGAGATTGATGGTAATCAACCCAATCTGCACTTTATAGTTATTGGCAAATCCAGGGGCGGATTTAGGAAATCTGGGGCCCTAGGCAAAGACTATTTAATTATAAAAAAAATAAATAAATAACTGCTTATTGTGACAGAAAATGTAAGAATCAAAGAAATGCCTTTTAATAAAAACAAACCAACTTAATTATTATTTAAAGAGCATTTCCTGGTTCTTGATGATGCAGGAACCGAACAGCCAATAGGATGGTTTTATTGACCCCTAAACATAAATTTGCGAGAATTCAATCCATATTTCACTTATAACAATTAATGGATGACCTCATTTTAACTGGACAATCCCAGGTAGGGGCGGATTTAGGAAATATGGGGCCCTTGGCAAAGACAGGCAGGGGCCCTCTGAATTTGGAAGACAACACATAAAACAGAACTCTGGAGAGCAGAGTTCGCTGCTTTTAGATGTTGTCTCCAAAGTCTCCAGTAGCAGAAAAAAAGTCTCTAGATTTGGCGCTAGGAGCTTTTTAGAAATCAAAGTGCTAGAGGGGTCTGAAAAGTGGCTAAATATAGTAATTTAATAAAATATTAAACTTAAATAATTTAATCAGATTCAATGCATATTTTCTGAATAATGGAGACTGACAGGAAAAATTTTAAGCCAGAGTTTTATGTTATTGTATTTTTTTTAAAGTCTCTTTTTACTCGACATCAAAAGACAACTCAGTGGAAATTCAAGGTAATTTTATATAGAAAAAAAAACATCCTAAAATGGACGAACATCTGCTAGTTCAAATCAATGCAAATAAAGAGAGAAATGAAGCATATTATGGGTCCTTATCTTTTACATAAACTGATGACTGAGGTCACAGCAGTCCAACATCAGGGAGTAAACTACTCTCCACTGTTTGGTTTTCAGACGCACTGTTTCCATGGAGCCTGAGCTCCATCCTGCAGCACCTGTATAACCTTCAGTGTTTGATTAATAAACTGATCACTGACCATGTGGAAAACACACAGAACCAAACAGAACACACCAAAAAGAGACCATCAAGAAATAATTCAACATTTCTTAAATTAAGTGCATTTAGCCTTGATTTCAGTTGGTAAATAAGATTATTTCCCAATGAAATGAAAACTTTTACTCTTAAAATAAGATAATTAGATAATATGCACCTGGAATAAGAAAATGCAATAATTTTTTCTTATTTTAAGTGTACATTGATTGTCCTGTTCCATTGGCAAAATGTCTTTTTTTTTTTTTTTATCTACCCAATCCAAGAACAAATGCATTTATTTTTAGAAAAAAACGACTATCTAGATTTTGATTTTTTTGCGGTGTTGTGAGTGGAAAAATATTGTAAATGAGATTTAACTTATGGAAAGGATCCCCTTCTTCCTCCAACTTAAAAAAAAAAAGTCTTCACTAAGAGGTGGGCTAAGTGGGTGAAATGTACAGAATGGGAATTTATTTTGTATTATTTGAATGTTTTGTTGGGTCTTAGGACGAATATATTAATGTATCTCTGATACTTTATTTTAAAACTGCCTGATGGATAGTTTATTTTTTACTTTTTCCAGGTAGATCCATCTTTCCCAGTTTGTTCAAAGATGTTAGATTTTATTTAGTTAACATTGTACATTTGCCACGGTGAGGTGGAGGTTTGACAGGATCCAATTTGAAGCTGAGGTGGTTGCAAATAGTGATGAGACCAGCATCACCGATGTGTTTCGTTTCCAGAAAGTCATGTGACCGATACAGAGGTTGTCTCTAACTGACGGACTCAATAAACTATTTTTAAAAATGTATCTGTCAACATGATGCATCTGCTAAAAAAGAAAAGTCTCATCTTTTGCAGTTTATCATAAAATTTTCAGGAATTTTGGAGCCTAAAAGAAATAGGAACATGTCATCCTTTTCCTCTCAGTTTATTACTCAACTTATCTGAATTAAAGTTCATTTCAAATTGACTCTTAGTTTATTTACCATTTTTACTGTACTTATTGTTTAAAATCCTAGTCCACAAACATCCTCATTCACATTTCCCCCTAAATTTTCACGTTATAATATATGTTTACATTATTTATTGGCTGTATCTAAAAAATATCAAAGATATTTTCAATGTAAACAGATGTGAAATAATACACTTAAATATCATAGTACTAGGTCATCAAATCAATTCAGTTTAGTCTGTCCAATAAGCTGCCTGTAGTGTCTTTAAATGTCCAGCAGGTGTCAGTATTCTGTGAGACAGTATCAACGCAGCATCAATAAAGTTTGGCTTCAAGATGCCTCATTAACCATCACTACTTGCAAGATTTCATGAACAAAAATGAGTAACAGAAGCAAAAATCTAAAAACAAATCCACAAATACTGAGAACCAGGAATACTCACAAGGGGTTAAAGAAATGACGACGACAAACCAGCAACAGTGACTGAACAGGTGGAGAATATATGGTGGAGAGAGAGAGACAAAGACCAGGCTAATTAGCAGAGTGGGAGCAGGTGTGAACAGAGGAGTCTAGAAGGGAGCTAAATAAAAGGAGAACACAAGAGGGCAACAGAGGACAGATTAGAAATACTTAAGAATTCAAATACATCCACAAAACACCACAAAATAGGAATAAAACCAATAAACCTAGAAAACAGAGAAAAACAGGGAACAAAGTGAAACTCAAAGAGAAAACTTAAACGGAGGGCAAAACCGTGACAATATTATGTCTTTAATTTTATAAACACAACAAATAATTGTGAACGGCAGTAACTTTGTTAGTTCCCTATTGTAATGGTCTCACAAAATGGAAAATAAAAAATCATTGTAAAAGATCTCTATGGAGACTGTTGACCCCCGGGGTTTCTTTATATGCGCCTCACAAACACAAATATCCGTCTGTGTGCTCCGTTGCCTGGACTTAAATGAGTCTGACTGGCCTGTTCTATGGATTCAGGGTTAATCATTATCTCTGTACAGAATGAAGGCTTATTTATGTGTGGAGGAGCAGGTCTGCACATGTTCTGCTCAGCTCCAGTCACCTTTAACTAAAGCTAAGTTTGTTACCATAGAGCACTGAGAGAACTAAGTACCAGAAGCACTGAGAGCAGAACCAGAGCCTCAACATTTGCTCAGTGTTACACCAGCAGTCAAATAATAAATCATCTTCAAACTAACATAAACTTGATAAAAACAGTTAACAGTCAGTGTACCAGCTGGAGTATTTACATCTTCTTAAGCACACACCAATTCAATTCAATGACGGCTACGTTCTGACTATTTCAATTCAATTCAGTTTACATATAAAGCGCCATGACACGCTACACTTCATCTCAAAGCACTTTATAGAGACAGTTCAACCAGATCATCCAGTCAGATTGATTCAAAGTTTTCTATCTAAGGAAAACTATCTGATTGCATCGACTCATTGAATCTTCAGCAATCCCTCACACCAAGCATGCTTGTAGCGACAGTGGAGAGGAAAGCAGGTTGAACTAGCAAATTCTGCAGAGTGGGAGAATAGAGATAGAATGAAGCAGAATGATGAAAAGGGGGACCCTATGTCCTCCAGAAGTCTAAGCCTATAGCAGCATAACTATAGAGATGGAATGAAGCAGAATGATGAAAAAGGGGTCCCTGTGTCCTCCAGCAGTCTAAGTCTATAGCAGCAGAACTATAGAGATAGAATGAAGCAGAATGATCAAAAGGGGGACCCTATGTCCTCCAGAAGTCTAAGCCTATAGCAGCATAACTATAGAGATAGAATGAAGCAGAATGATGAAATAGGAGTCCCTGTGTCCTCCAGCAGTCTAAGCCTATAGCAGCATCTCTATAGAGATAGCTCAGGATAACCAAAACATATTTTTACAAAGATCTGCTGAAAATAAAACTACGTGATGTACTACCATTTTTTATTTTGCCTTCATCACTTTGATTAAAAATAAAAGAACTTCTGCTCAAAATGTTTCGCTCCTAATGAAAACCTTCCACATTCATTGGTGTTAAACTCTTTGCTGATTTCCAGAAGGAAACATAATCCTTTAATCTCCATGTAAGGTGAGAGCCAAAGAAACTCCTCCTCCGCCACCCGTCCTCCTTATTCAGCCACTAAAGGGCTGGAAGATAAATACCGATTTGAATTTTCAAACGTTTCCAAAGGGAGTAGGTTCCAGTTCTCAGTTTGCAACGCAAATGAATCTTATCAGCAAAGCAGTGATGCAATGAGGCATTCTTTTCAAAGCCAGTTTAGCTCAGACGGATGGAGGAGGCACCTGATTCTTCTCTCTGTCAGGTTGAAGACATTCGGCTGCAGATGTACTGTGTTTCCCAAAAACTAGCTAAAAGCTAAAGGAATGATATAAACTGGAGACTGATGAGGCAGGTGGGGGGAATGATGGTTTCCAATGACTAGTCTCATTGTGCTTTTTTACTCACTTCCATGGAAACATGGCACATAGGATCATTCACTATGATGAATAAAACAAGTTGTTTCCTGCAACAAAGCTGCTTTCAGGACTGAATCAACAACCCAGTTATGCAATTTAGGCCATAAGGGAAATTAATTCTTTGCTTTCAAGGAAAAAGTCGCTCACATTCAAAATTCATACTTCTGAAAGTTCTTTAAAGCTGAAATTATTACATACTGTATAATAAA
>NW_015151106.1:358858-377119 GCF_000732505.1 Cyprinodon variegatus
CACTTTAATCTGGTAGTTTTGACTTTATTCTCATAATTTTACGACATTATTCTCATAATCTTACAACTTTAATCTCTTAATTTTGTGGCTATTCTTGTTGCCACTTTAATCTGGTAGTTTTGACTTTATTCTCATAATTTTATGACTTTATTCTCTTAATTTTGTGGCTATTCTTGTTGCCACTTTAATCTGGTAGTTTTGACTTTATTCTCATAATTTTATGACTTTATTCTTGTAATTTTATGACTTTATTGTCTTAATTTTATGGCTATTCTCGTTGCGACTTTAATCTGGTAGTTTAATGACTTTATTCTCATAATTTTATGACTTTATTCTCATAATTTTACGACTTTATTCTCATAATTTTATGACTTTATTCTCATAATTTTATGGCTATTCTTGATGTCACTTTAATCTGGTAGTTTTATGACTTTATTCTCATAATTGTACGACTTTATTCTTGTTATTTTACTTAATTTTAATTTTTTTAAAAATCTCCAGCCTGGCCCCTGACACTCCGTCATGCCATACTATAGGATCCATCTGCATGTATATGGATTTTCTTGGTTAGTTCATCCACTGACTGTAACATTTCCTGTGGAACGTCGTCCTGCAGCCAGAAAACAGCTTGTTTTTGCATTAAAGTGTTGCACATGTAGGCATTTTCACTGCACGTCTCCGTGGGAGTGGGGAGTACCAACATGGCGGACGGCGGCTTCACTTTTTTTGGGCAATCAGCAACCTTGTGAATAAATAGAGGGGAATAAAACTAATGACTACTAAATAAAGAATAACCAAGTGTAACACTAGAGGATAAGAGAAGGAATTGGAGATAACTGAAGCCATGGAAAACATCACTTCAGAATAACTATCACTAAAACTAGAACAAGGACTGGGAAACACCAAAGTAAATAAAAGTAAAATAACATAATTTAGTTTTAAATCACCTCATAGTTCTTTATATTTTCCATTTACACATTTAAAAAAAAAACAATATAGAACAAGTCCTCTCAGGTGTAGTTTTTGTCAAAAGGTCCTAAAAACCTTTTTAACAAAAGTCTATGATATTTACAGGATATAGGAAAAGATAAAAACCTCTCAGCTTTTGTTTTATTAAATCTGAGTGAATGAAAGCGTTTCTCCTGCATATTTTAGATGCGTCTTTGTTTCCACACCGGAGCCCTACTAATAACCTGGTTATTTCACTCAGCTGTGTTCAAGCAGCTGTAAAAAGTGCAGAAAGGTGCAGGAGCTAAAAGGAGGAACCCTGATATAGATGTTGCTTCATGATGACTGTGTGGCCCTGGGCTCACAGTGGGCTTCCTGCTTTACACCCACTAATAAGACGTCAAATAACTGTTGTGCATACCTGTATAAATATATTTTTGTACATTTTAATAACAAATTATAAACATGCATGAGTGGCTGTGCTTTGTAACAGATATGCATCCTATTAGAATAGTGTTTTACTCTTAATCACACTGAGAATATTTAAATAAAATGAACCCTTTGTTTGTTCTCAGCAAAAAAAGAACAAACTGTAAAAAATTTGTTCAATATTCAGAGAGTAAAAGTTGATTAAATTGACTCTGTGCCTTCCAACAAATGTCACTGAGAGGAGCTGTGGACCGCCCCAAGATGGCGCCACCAAATCACGTCAGCGCCGTGAAAGCGACCCCGCATCAATCGCCGGGAAAGCGATTGATGCGGGGTCTTCTGTCATCTATACATTCAAACAAAAGGGAAATCATTCTGTTCTTTTACCATCTTTCTTCTCTGGCGTACATCTCCTGCGATGCATTGTGGGAGCTGGAGGCGCGCCTCTAGGTTGAGCCACGCCCCGATCTGCAGTCTGCAGTCAGGAGGAGAGCGGATTCAAACAGCTGCAAGCCCCGCCTTCTCCTCCGGCAAACATATAAATAAGACCGAGCGCTCCCGCTGCTTCATTCTGCTTCCTACAGCCCATCCTTGCACGTCGGCACAAAGGAGACAGACAGCCTAAAAATGGTGAGTTAAACACGGAAGGACGGATGATTAGCAGCTAGTAATAAAGAGAACCTTTAAATAACGTTATAGTTAATTTATATAGGTGCGTAGGGACATTTTTTATGTTTCTGGTTAGTAGAGTCGAACAAGGCCCAAATGGCGCAGTTTAAAACTAAGAAAAAAATGCGTTTTACTGCTCGGCATTTCAGATTTTTACTTCTAAATTAACCGGTATTGACTATATTTTTTCCTAGGTTAAAAAAAAAAGGTTTCATTTGTTTTAAGGGGAAATTAAAGCGGTAACTGTTTTAGGCGGCTAGATAACGCCCCACAGGTCCGTGAACGTTACATAGCGGGAGGGGGGAGCAGGGAGGAGCTGATTTTCTTGCTGCGCACACTGGGGTTTTGGCGGCAGGAGGAGGGGGGGGTTAACTCATGTGACCCAGTTAGAGCGTGATCCAACAGGTTTCTACAACGAGGCACCTAAGAGAGGAAGTGACGACACGGCGGCTCAAATGGTGCGTTCAAATAACAGCGCGGATATCGGAAACTAGGAATTTGAAACCACATTTATGCTAATCAGTAACGGAATCCTTCGGTTAACGGGAAACTCATCGAACCATGAAGGATGGACGGAACCCCGCAGCTTTTATTTATTTATCAGATCTTTTGTTTTCATTGGCGCCGTTTGTAAAGTGAAGCAGTCAAACATTAGGAGCAACATTTGTGGTTATTTGGCGCGTTTTAAGAGAATAAGGGTTACACCCCCCCCCCCCGGTCATTTTTTTCGCTATGACATTCATTTATTAAAATCTTAATTTGTTAAATATAAATAATAAATATTTAGCTTCAAACTAAATATTTAGTTTGTTAAATAATTATTTACTACCGAACTACATATGTAAATTCCCTTTCCAAAAAGCGGAAGTGAACTACCAAAGTAAAAGCCTGGGAATCTCTATACTATTTATGCTAAATATTTAGCTTGCTAAATGTTTTCATTTGGAGCTAAATATTTAACAAAGTAATATTTTTATAAGTGAATGGATTTGGTGAAAAATTTATAGGAAAAAAAATTCTTAAAACACTATAAATGACTATAAATAATGTTTAAAATGTTTGACTGCGCAACTTTACAAACGGTGCCTTTTTTTTTTTTTGAAAATTCCTGTTAACCCATGTCCTACAATCTTAAAAACAAGTTGTTTATTTGACAGGATTAGAAAGTCTCATAAAGAGATGTCGTCATCTGAAGCGGTTCAATCATCAGTTTCATATTTTCTGGTTGATTTGGAGTTTTTAAAAAGTGCCTCATCACCTTCCTCTCCTCCACAGCGTGAGTGTATTTCAATGCATGTCGGCCAGGCCGGAGCCCAGATGGGCAATGCATGCTGGGAGCTCTACTGCCTGGAGCACGGCATCCAGCCTGACGGTCAGATGCCCAGCGACAAAACCATTGGAGGTGGAGACGACTCTTATAACACCTTCTTCAGCGAGACCGGATCCGGAAAGCACGTCCCCAGAGCCATCTTTGTGGATCTGGAGCCCACTGTGATCGGTAAATCCTGCCTGCCTGATTTCTCACATCTAATCTGAAATTAATCCAAACCAGGGAAAAAAAAAACCTTAAGTGTCTCTATTGTTCCGCAGATGAGGTTCGTACAGGAACCTACCGGCAGCTCTTCCACCCGGAACAGCTGATCACCGGCAAAGAGGACGCCGCCAACAACTACGCCCGCGGTCACTACACAGTCGGCAAGGAGATCATCGACCTGGTTCTGGACAGAACTCGCAAACTGGTGGGTTTGAGTTCCTGTTTCTCTCTGAATGAACCCTGCTGAGATTTTATAAAAATCTTAGCTTGTAAAATATTTATTTAGCTAGCTAATATGCATATTCCCATGCTATAAAGCAGAAGAGAACTACCAAAGTAAAAGCTTAAGTTCTGAGTTTTTTTTTTTTCTCTAATACTGAGATAAAATTAAAAAATGGGTTGACATTTTTAATTTTTCTTGAGCCTAATCCTCTTCCGTAGAGCTCTGACACTTCTTTGTTCCCCATTTAGGCCGACCAGTGCACGGGTCTCCAGGGTTTCCTCATCTTCCACTCCTTCGGCGGAGGAACCGGCTCCGGCTTCACCTCCCTCCTGATGGAACGCCTCTCTGTCGACTATGGAAAGAAGTCCAAGCTTGAATTTGCGGTGTACCCGGCTCCTCAGGTGTCCACGGCTGTGGTGGAGCCCTATAACTCCATCCTGACCACGCACACCACCCTGGAGCACTCGGACTGCGCCTTCATGGTGGACAACGAGGCCATCTACGACATCTGCCGCAGGAACCTGGACATCGAGCGCCCCACCTACACCAACCTGAACAGGCTGATCGGGCAGATCGTCTCCTCCATCACCGCCTCCCTGCGCTTCGACGGCGCCCTGAACGTGGACCTCACGGAGTTCCAGACCAACCTGGTGCCGTATCCCCGCATCCACTTCCCCCTGGCCACCTACGCCCCGGTCATCTCCGCCGAGAAGGCGTACCACGAGCAGCTGACTGTGGCTGACATCACGAACGCCTGCTTCGAGCCGGCCAACCAGATGGTGAAGTGCGACCCCCGCCACGGTAAATACATGGCCTGCTGCCTGCTGTACAGGGGCGACGTCGTTCCCAAAGACGTCAACTCCGCCATCGCCACCATCAAGACCAAACGCAGCATCCAGTTCGTGGACTGGTGCCCCACCGGCTTCAAGGTGGGCATCAACTACCAGCCGCCCACCGTGGTACCCGGCGGCGACCTGGCCAAGGTGCAGCGGGCGGTCTGCATGCTGAGCAACACCACGGCCATCGCAGAGGCCTGGGCGCGGCTCGATCACAAGTTCGACCTCATGTACGCCAAGCGGGCCTTCGTCCACTGGTACGTCGGCGAGGGGATGGAGGAGGGCGAGTTCTCAGAGGCCCGGGAGGACATGGCCGCCCTGGAGAAGGATTACGAGGAGGTGGGAACCGACAGCGTTGGAGAGGAAGACGAGGGAGAAGAGTACTGAAGTGTCCCCGCTGAGCTTCCGTCACAATCGGTCATTTTAGGTTGTGCCTTCAATAAATGAAACGAAATAAAAACCTGCCTGCTTTATTCTTTCACATCCACTCATTCAGACGCAGGAAGTCTAACATTTGTTGCAACACTGAAACAAAACTTTATTTTTAATGTATCACCATACAAAATAGCATCTTTTTTTTTTTTTATATATATATATATACTTTTATCTTGCTTTGAGGTAAACGACTAAATACTCAGACAGGATGAGTCGATGGCACAGAGGGTCAAAGTTCACAGGAGGAAATTTGGTTTAATCCAAAATAAAACCACAAGACTTTAAACCAGGCGGACTAGAAGCTCATGGTGCATTCAGATCCGATGGGTTCACCTTTATCTTCTGGATGTCCCTGAACACATCGGTGGGGGGGGGCAGCAGACGGTCACTGGGGCAGAGCTTTGAGGATGGCGTTCACCTCCTCCGCCACCGCAGTCAGAGCGAACTCAAACTGGTCCTGAGGAGGAAAACGGGTTAAACTGGAGCCTGGATCAGATCCCTCTGCTGGTTGCCATGGTTACCACAGGTTATTAAAAATAAAGTCATTAAATTAAGTCCTTAATTGGCATTACAATTCATTAAATGATCAGGACATTTAAAAGGCTGCATGGGGGGAGGGATACAATTAACCCCTTAAAGGGCAAATTAAAAGCCAATAGTTACTGGAATCCAGGACAAAACCTTATCTCCGTACCTGGAGAGAACCCACACTGGCACAGGGAGAACATGCAAAAAGACCCTGAACCTTGCAACTTTTTTTGATTTTATAAAAGATCCAAAGCTGATTAATTTGTAATCTCAGAGAAATTAATCTTCCTGCTGCAGGTTTTGGAAATAAAAACATATTTGATGCTAATTGCAGCATCACTGATTGTATATTTAATGTTTTTTTCAGCAGATAACCTAATAGACAGGAAGGTATTAAATGTGACACAGCAACACTGTGAGCAGAGGGCCTGTGATGTCACAGTGCCACCTACTGGTAGGATGAAGTCGGCCAAGCTAATAGTGTTACTGGAATCCAGGAAAATACCTTATTACCTTTGTAAATTTAAAATATGGAGATTTTGATGTCAAAAAAACGCTAACTTGCCCAGATATATTAAGAAAAACAACAAAAATGCTTCTAGAAGAAAGAGTGAAAGAAACATTTTATTTTGGTCCAACATAACCTTAGAGGCATTAATGCTGATTCTGGTACTTACATTTTTTTAGTTTGTAGCTGGACTTATTAACTTTTTAACTTTTCAATTAGCTTTTTACCTTTTTTTCTTGACTTTTTTTTCCAACTTCATTTCCCGTAGGTAATATATCATTCAAGAGCTCATCTAATTAGTCAAATACCATAAAAAGATGCACAGCCATGTAGTAATAGTAAAGGATTTTGTCGTATTTATATACAAGAGACATGGGTACCTTTTGATGGCTGTTGGAGCTATTTATTTTTTATTTCTTTTTCCATTTGAATTGTATTCATTCCTAAATTTATATTTTTTGTATTATTTAGAAAGCTTATTTACAGGTTAATAATTGATTTTATTTATTTTTGTTTTATTATTTTTCTTTATGAATTGTTCTGAGGTATGACAGGAAGTAATGTGGGTCAGACCACTTTCCATAAATGTAGGGTCCTGGGAAAAGACCAGCAGGCATTTTGGGTTTGGGGTCTATGGTTTTTACCAGAGCAAGAGAGGTAGGATAAAAGAAAAGTTTGTTTTCTTTAACTGTTGGCAAAAATAGAAAATAAATCATCCAGAACCATCATCTTTTTGCCTGCGTATAGAAACTTCACCCCAGTGCCTTAATAGTAGCTTAAAGGAACTTTAATTGGATGTTTGGCAAACAAGCACCACTACAATGGTATTAAAATATAATTAGTCATTCCTGTATAAACCCTGGTTGGACAGCAGGGGGCAGTGTTTCTTCTTTATTGAACAGTTTAATGATGTTTTGGGGGCTTCCTTCCAAATTTAAACATGTTCAGGGATGATATTAAAGGTCTTTTTCTTGCCTTTCATGAATCTATTGATAAATATTTTAACATTTTACTTTTTATATTTATCCATATTTTTATCTTAAGTGTATATATTAGTATATTTTTTGCATGCCTTATACCCTAGTGTTTTTTTAGAGATTTTTATAATTTTATTTACTATTTCATATATGTTTCATGTTGCACGACTGTACCACAAAAATTTCCTAGTTGTGAACCTCTTCACTAACAATGGCAATAAACCCGATTCTGATTCTGATTCTGAAAATTGGAGACTGATTAGTTTATTAAATGTAGATTATACATCCTTATTAAATGAAGCATGTCCACAATTATTAGTGAATCACAATCAGGCTTTCTTAAAAATACGATCCACTGATAATATCAGACTTAAGACGGGTTTATCTTATTTCTGGACTTTATTCTTTTTAAAACTTTTGACACTGAGCATTTTTACTTTTGGTAATAAGTTTTGTGACCTAATTAAGGTCGTCTATAGTGATACTAATAGCTCTGTTTTACTTCCCTCTGGAACTAGTGAACAATTTGAATTCGTTCCACATCTCACTATTTATCCTGGTTGCTGCAGTGCCAGAAAATATGATAAATTGAATGTAATGGGAAACACATTTGGGTCACACATCGGCAGTGAGTCGGCTGGCAGACCATGCAACTCCTTTCCTTTAAAAATGAAGCATTAAAGTCCTGCACAGAAAAACATAATTCAACCGTTTTTGGCATTTATTTATGCAAACAGCAGGGTAGGACATAAAACAATTGTGTTAAAGTAACTAAATGCGATCAACATTTTAAAGGGCAAGTTAGCGTTTTTGATCCCTTACAAATGGTCCATTGTTTTGGTAGAATCCTGTTGTCTAAAATGGAAGTTCTCTCTGGGATTATTTACCCTGCGGACTCAATATGCCTCAGAAGATCATTAAAATTAATCAGAATAACTTTATCTGGAGGAAAAGACATCATTATATGAGTAATAATTATATTAAATCTGTAGGAGAAGGTGATCTAAATGCCATTATTGTCTTTGATTCAATGAACGGTGCCATAAAATAAAGATGGCTACAACATTTTATCCATTATCTTGCTAACTTTGCTAACTCCCTGCAAAACTTTCTCTGAATTTGGTGGCATTGATTTTTTACTGAAATGCAATTTTGAAGTAGATAAATTACTGGTTAATTTATCCAGATTTCCTGAAATGAAAGGGCAAATACAAACATTTTAACAATTTTTCACTTATTTCTAGATTGTTTTTGCAGTGCCTGTCTTCTACACTGGAAAAAAATCAGAATCTAAATAAGTCATTTTTTCTTAAAATAAGTGCATTTGCTCTTGGATTAAGGAGATAAAAGTCACATTTTGCCAATGGAACAAGAAAATTTACATTTAAAGTAAGAAAACACAATTGCATTGTCTTACTTCAAGTGCATGATATCAAATTATCTTATTTTAAGAGTAAAAGATACTCATGCCATTGGCAAACTATCCAATTTACCTTCTCAAATTAAGGGTAAATACATTTAATTTAAGACATTTTTACTTATATCTAGATTGTTTTTCCAGTGTAGCATCTCTTAGGTTTCACACTGCAAAAAAATTGAAATCCATTTAAGTCATTTTTTCTTAAAATAAGTTAATTTTTCTTGAATTTAGGAGGTAACTGAGACACTTTGCCAATGGAACAAGTGTATTTACATTTAAAATAAGAAAAAACCAAACACATTGTCTTATTCTAAGTGGATAATATCGTATTAACTTAATATAGGAGTAAAAACATACTGGAAAAATGATCTACAAATAAGTCAAAATGTCTTAAATTAAGTATATTTATCCTTAATTTGAGTTGGTGCACGTATTTTAAGAAAAAAATACTTATCTAGATTTCGTTTCCGTTGGCAGATCATCATATTTACCAACTCAAATTAAGGCCAAATACACTTAATGTAAGACATTTTGCTTGTAGATCGTTTTCGCAGTGCAGCACAGAAAGTTCTGTCCGAACTCACCTTGGTGCGAACCATCCCAGGCCGCTGATCCCTGACGTGCTCCAGCGTGGCGGCGATGTCGATCTCCTTCACCCCTGCAAGAAAACAGACTCAAAGCTTCACTCCCCTGAAACCCGGAGGGTTCGTTTACCTCTGAGGGGGTTCTACTGCACCTTTAGCCATGCGGTTCAGAACCATGTCGATCAGGATGTAAGTCCCAGTCCGACCAGTACCGTCGCTATGGAAAAACGATGAGGAAAAGTCAAAATCCTGCAAATGGTTGCATGTTGACATGAGTATAATGTTATGTCATCGGCTTACCTGCAGTGCACGATGATGGGGCACGACCGTCCTCGATAACATTTATTCACCTTCCTGAGAACAAACATTCGAACGTGACCAGATGAGAGGAAACAAGAAGGGAGACAGTAAAGCAATGAAGCAGGAGGATGAAAAAGGGGTCCCTGTGTCCTCCAGCAGTCGAAGCCTATAGCAGCAGAACTATTAGAGCACCGCAATATGGCGCTGTCCTTGCCATAAACTTTATAAACTAATGCAAATTTTTAAAAATTTGTTTAGAATTTTCATGTTTGTAACACATCCAGTCCAAAGTTAGTCCTACAGGGTCCCACAAGGCTCAATTTAAGGGCCCCTGCTCTTTTCTCTGTATTTGCTGCCACTGGGTTCCATACTGTGAAGACATGGGGTTGATTTCTATTTCTCTCCACAGTTTGTCACGTTATAATAACAACCTTCCAGGGGCGGATTTAGGAAAACTTGGGGCCCTAGACAACACATAAAACAGCCCCATTCTACAGATAGAGAAATGTTAATAGAATAGACATCCATTATCTGTTCTAGGTTTTGTTCCTCTCTTCTTGTTTTCCTTTCTATGTTTTGTACTCAGCTGACTTTGGCGCTAGGCTTACCGCACCGTGACGTCACTGCTGGAAGATGTCAGGAGGGAGGGGTTACTATATTTGGGAAAAAATGGCCGCTCCCAGACTCAGTGATCGAGATAAAAATTAGACTTTTTTTACTGATTAACACTAAATTCATAAAATCACCTCACACCGGAACTTTCCCTTAAGCAGAATCTGAAAAGTGTGGGCTGGAGGAAACCACAATCAGCATCCCGAAAAATAAAATCTTTTCACTTTGAGCTTGTAATGTGAGGAATTTAAAAAACTTATGAATACTTTCACAAAGAAGCATGGCTGATTGGAATAGTCTGAGCGCTCTAGTACCGGCGGAAGTCCAGCAGGGGGCGTGTGGACGTGGGGATCCCCTTCGCCGGCCAGCTCAGGAAGTGGAACTGGGTGAGGGTGCGGGTCTCCTGCGTCTGCACGTTCTTCAGGTAGAAGCTGCGAACCAGGAAGTCGTTGCACCAGATGTGTTCTGACACCAAGTTGACCTGTGGAGGGAGGAAGGACGACCTGTAACGCCTGACGACCCAAACGTCTCCTCCTTTACGTCAAACACGCACCTCGTAGATGTGGTAGAGGGAGGAGCCCTCATCGGGCCAGTAACGGTCACACTGCTTCTCTCCGTCCTCCACCAGAGCCGTCATCATGACGATCACGGTGCAGCCGTTCTCCCACACCATCTGCAGAAGAACCGGGACAGTGCGGCCATGACACCTGATCATGGAGGGAACCTAAACCGAGTCGGGAGCTGCTTACAGCTCAGAGACAGAAAACTAGCAAGAAAATTCATTCAGTACATTCATTTATACCTTACAACATCCCAACACACACACACTACCCTCAGGGGAACCAACCCACCCCCGGCATAAAGAACTTTCCAACTTGAGTTCATTAAGGCTGTTCCCTGTTAGGTTAATCTATCTTCCACTGGTCAGATGGATCTCCTAATAACAGCAGTCCTTCCCTTATGCCATGAAGGAGGCTGTGATTCTCTCATGACCTTCGTTTGGAGCCCGTGAGGCTAAAAACAGACATATCTCAACATTTTTTACTCCACAGCTCACCTGCCAGAAGTCGGAGATGGTGTGGGACAGGGGCCCCTGGGTGGCGATGTAGGCCGGCATCCTGGGGTCGTGTTCGATCTGCAGGTTCAGAAAAAAGTCCAAACGGACGTCAGAACCACCAGAGATCCAACTTTAAGGTTCTTCAGATCTGTGGAGACTCACAATGGTGCTGGCATTGATGTAGTCGGAGCGCGAAGGGTTGCTGTCTGCTTTCAGCTTCACCCTGGAGTGATCGTCTGCAGAACATGGCCCAGTAAGTTCTGGTTCCACCAGTTCTGCTCCATAAATACCTCTGTTTGAGCTTTAAAGTTAGGGCGGATCCACTCACAGGGAACCGAGTCGGGGCAGCGGTTCTTCTTGGCGTTGGAGTCGCTCTGAGCCACCGATACGGAGCTGGGTTCTGCCTGGTAGGAGCACAGAGCCTCCCACTCCTTCATCAGCCGGTCCTTGTTCCGCAGGTGGTCCTCCATGTAAGCCTTAAAGGAGTCCAACGGGACCAGAACCACAGCGCAGATACAATATATTAACATTTGAAGCCTTTACTAAAGCTGCCGCCCTGAATCTGAGCGGAGCTTTAGCTCAGCAGAGAGGAAAGGGGAGGGGCCTAACAGAAATGAGCGTTTAGGGATAAATTGTTTCATTTAGAGGAACTAAATCAGTTTCAGGTTCTGACCAGGATCATGTGACCCGTGGAGATGTCCATGTTGGCCTGCGCCGGCTCCTCGCACCAGGACGGCGTGCTGCTGTGGGAGCTGGGACTGGGCTGGGCTCCGTCGCTGAACTGGGACGACACACTGCTCACCCTGGAGTCCGCCCCGCCGCCTCCTGCTGCTCCGGCTCCCCCTGCTGCACCTCCTCCGCCTCCGCCGGCTCCGCCCGCTCCTCCCACCGCGCCCAGGGCGGCGGCCTCCAGCCGTCCGAAGGCGCCTTTGGAGGCCATGTGCTGGCGACACAGGTCCTGGTGAGCACGTTGGCATGCATCGTGATGTTACAGCTACTTCAATACAACACTGGAAGCTTTAGAGAAAACATCCTAATTCGTGACGAACGTCCAGAAGAATAACTTTATGATGTGATATCCAGATACACTTTCTGTTAGAATACCCAATATTAGGATATAAATTAATATAATCCAATTTAAAGTCGTAGGGAAGCGGCTGTTCCAACCGTTGCATTTCCGAATTCAACCAAGTGGTGCCCGACTTTACACGAGTGAATAAAGTGAATGCGATTGGTCGATTATCAAGGGGGCGGGATTCTTGTGGCGGAAGGTCGCAAGCGCATTTGATTGTAGCCGGTTTGTCGGATGCATCTTGCTAACCAGTTAGCAACTTAGTGCTAGCAGGTTCCCAATGGGAAATTCCATTGGGACCAAGTAGCACTAAGGCCCCGTCCACACGAAGTCAAAACGAACACGAAACGCTAATATTTTCCAGAACGTTTGTCGTAAAGACGGAGACGTAAAATAAATGTGATCGTCCACACGAATGCATGAAAACGCTGCAAAATGTATGCCAGGCCTGTAAGTGGCGCTGTGGTGCCAAAGCAAAAATAGGCGACGAAATGTTGGGCATGCGCACTAATATTTATACATGGTTGCCCTGCGGGTCCATTTTGGTGGTTCAGTCAAATTCAGGTGCTGAACTATGTGGTCGATATTGCTCTGTTCTTCCTGGAGATATTCCAGAAGAAGAAGATTCTGTTGTAAGCCCGACAGCAGGGTGAGTAGCATGAGCAGCAACCATTCAACACAGTACGGCGCCATTGTTGTTGTGATACTGTGTCGCGCATGCGTGTTTAGAGGCGACGCTATGACGCATGCGTGTAAAAAAAAAATGCGGTTAGAGCGTAAAGATGGAAACGCGAAAACGGCGTTCCAAAATCTTCCCACTCTGAAGGCTTAATAAAAAAAAGATCGTTTACAGACCCCCGAAACGCCGGCTTCGTATGGATGAGAGGCTGGTTTGGTGAAAAAGTTGTGCGTTTAGGCCAGGGTTTGACTTCGTGTGGACGGGGCCTTAGAAACGACGCTGTCAAGGAACGCTATGGACAGCGGAAACATGCAAGAGGAGGAGAGTTTAGTGTCGGAGGTCGTGGATGAGTCTCCTCCGTCATCCATTTTTTATTTAGAGGAGGAAAGCGGGGACGAAGATGTTGTGGAAGAGGACGCCAGGGCGGCAGAAGCTTGGTTTGGTGTAGAAGGCGTACATGTTTGAGCCCTTGCCTCGCAACGCTGCCAGTTCTGTTAGCTCTACGCCTGCTGAAGACACAGACGTCCATCCCAGTGGACACTGGGACGCAACTCAATGGGAAAGGAAAGGATTCTGGTTTCAACCGTTGCGTATATTAGCTGACATATGAATCAAGATGCTATGACTGAAAACATTTGATTGACAGATGACTGCTGATATATGATTGGCTGAATTTAGGGGTTCAGGCTGACGTAGAACTAACTGGCCTGCAGAAGATAACAAAGAAAAAAACATAGAAATTTCCTAACTTTTGGGACAATATCGTCTGATAAAGAGTACATTTATCTACATATTTAAGCCAGAATGATTTGACATTTAAATATGTTTTTATTTTATTCATCTTAATTTATTCTGCAGTGAATAAATTTGTTTCTGTTGACTGAACTGTCGTATTTTTATCTGTTTGATCCAGAGATCAGATCTGCATCTTTTATTTTGTTTCTCTTCCTTTTCTAATCGTCTGTAAGGAGTCGAACCTTTGATGATGGTTGAGTTTTGGCGCATAGCGGTGGTTTGGACCCCCTCACCTGGTACTCCTGGTGGCTGAAGGCGCCCCCCTCGGGTCCCAGGCCCAGCTTCTTAGCTGCCAGCCGATGGGCGTGGTGACGCAGGCAGGCGATGGTCATGGCCGCCACCAGGATGCCGCCGATGCACGCCATGGACACCAGGGTGGCGAACACCCAGCGGGAGCCCGGCTGGACTTTGGTTGCCAGGGGCAACGACTTCCCCTCATTTATCTGCACGGCGTGGGGGAGAAAACACACTTTTTATCTATTAAAAAAACTGATCTTCAGCTGGACCGACACCTTCAGAGCTGAAGGGAAGGTTTTTAATCCTGGGTTTAGATTAGGAGAGATTAACAGAGATTAGACAGTAAGGTATTAGTAACATCCAGAGGTGGTGAAAGCATTATCTCTTTTGTTTTGAAATGAGCTTCATGTTTTTCAGTTGGAATGCCTCCGCTCCATCACCCTAATCTGGCTGTGGGACCATGGGCTCTCACCTGTTCAGCGCCGCTCTGAAGGACCTTTAATCCCGTCTCTGATTCCAGGAAGTTCTTCTCTGCGACTAAAACCAAAGACATGATCCATGAGCAATAAGAGATTTCCTCGTCTCCAGGCTCCACCTCCTCTAAGCTCCTCCTCGCTGTTTCAGATCCTCCTACCAGGAGCCGGTTCTCCTCTCAGCTGCGCATCCTACCTGCTTTATCTGCAGCGTCTGCAGCCGTCAGGTTCTTGGCGTTTGGTCTGATTCTGAAGGTGACGGCCGGTCCGACCACGCTGCAGAGGAGGAAACAGGATTAACCATGAACACGCCCAGACTCTGATGCTTTCATCCGGTTTAATGATTCATCTGTTATTCATTTTCCTCCAGATTTTTATAATTTATGCAAAACTGTTTGTTTTTAATCCCCAAATGATTCCAACCTGTAAACAATTAAAAAAACACTTTTCCGTCAATTTTATTTATTTTTTTCTTTTTTGAAAGATAAAAAAATGTATAATTAAATAAATAAATATTCATGAAAACAACATTTTATTTTGCATCATTTTCTTTATAATGTATTTATTTACATTTTCAAATAATTAATGTTATTTAAAATTATTTAATTTTAATTTAGATTTTGTCTTTTGCTTTTATGTTTTTGTTTTTGTTGAACAACAGCGTTTAAAATGTAGATTTTCAAGGTTTTTATTTTTATGTAAATCGTACAGAAAAAATGAAATGATCAAATAAAAAATAAATTTCAACCCTTTTTGACATGAAATACAAACATTTAAAGATTTTTATTTATTCTTTATTTTTTTATTTTATATTTTTTACATATAAAAAAAAAATAATAATAATATAAAAAATATATATATTTTTAAATTTAAATAACTAAAATAAAATAATGTTTTTTTTTTAACAAGTCTCTTGATTTAATACTCTAGTTTTTGTGATTCTGTAAAAATGATTTTGTTGCATAAGATAAAGAAGTTTTATTGAGTTGATCAGGATTAAACCGTTTCGTTTTCTTATTTTAAGTGTAAATGTTCTTGCTTATTGGCAAAATATCACTTTTATCTCATCAATCCAAGAACAAATGCTCTTATTTCAAGAAAAAATGACTTATCTAGATTTATCCAGTGTACTGACTGGAAAAATTATCTTAAAAAAAGTAAAAAAGTGTATTTATTCTTACTTTGAGTAGGAAAATGAGATAGTTTGCCAATGGAATGAGTATTCTTCACTCTTAAAATAAGATAATTAGATAAAATGCACAGGAAATAAGACAATGCATTTGTGTTTTCTTATTTTAAATATAAATTGTCTTGTTCCATTGGCAAAATGTCTCTTTTACCTTCTCAATCCAAGAACAAATGCATTTATTTTAAGAAAAAAATGACTGATCTAGAGTTCAATTTTTTTCCAGTGCTGACTGTTTATTGATGTTCTCCATTCGGTAAACATGGCTTCCTGTCTGACCTCCATGAGGGTCAAATTTAAACCAGAGAAGAAGAGCAGCAGGTAAACAGATGAGGATGAAAGTTGGAGGTAAAGCTGGAGGAACGATGAGGAAAACCAGGAAACTTTCCCAGTTTGTCTTTGCAGCGGCTCGTTCTTTACACTGGAAAAAACTAATTCTAATTAAAATAAATGAATTTTTTCTTAGACTGAGGAGGTAAAAGAGACATTTTGCCATATGGAACAAGACTATTTACACTTAAAATAAGGAAACACAATTGCATTGTCTTATTTTAAGTGCATTTTATCTAAATTAAATTCTCATTCCATTGGCAAACTACCTCATTTACCGATGCAATTTAAGGGTAAATACACTTAATTTAAGAAATTTTAACTTATTTCTAGAACTTTTTTCCAGTGTAAGCGCACGCTGCTGACCTCTGACCTCTGACCCACCTGATGTTGACGACGGCGGCGGCGGAGAGGCCGATCCTCTCTGACAGCAGCTGCAGCAGACGCACCCCGTCGTTCAGACTGAGGGGGCTGCAGCGACAAACACACACATGGACACACACACACCCATTTAACTCACACACACACACACACACAGAGGGGGGAGGGGTTTAAACTACAGACCCAATCGCAGCTCTAAGGCACCCCGGCAGCCTCGCCTCGGTCTCTGATCATGTCCTAGAAGCAAACACCCCCTGACTCTCAGGACGCTTCACCACCTCTACCGGACTTCCTGGTTTCTGACAGGAAGTCCCGCCCCTGATCCTCTCTGCTGGTTTCTGGCTTCCTACTCAGGGCGACAGGAAGCCATCCCTTCTCTCCAAACATTAACTTCCTGGTTCTCCATATTGCTCCATTCTTCCACCTCTATCGCCTGCCTAATTCACTCCCCCTCTTCTTCTTTTCCTTTCCTCCTCTCTGTCTTTAGACCATTTTTGTTTTCTTCTTCTAAAAGTAAAAATCTTTCCAAGCAGTTTTCCACATTTTCTCTGCCTGACGTGACGAACAAACAGACAAACTGATCGACTGGTTGATCATCCAGGAGGTTAAAGCTGCTGTACCTCTGATTGGTGACGATGTACCCAAACTCTCTGTTCTGATTGGCTGCCTCAGGCGGAGTCGCCTCCCTCTGCTCTCCTCCACCTGCTTTGGCGGCGGGGGGCGGAGCCTTCTGGATAACAGTCTTGTACGCCGTCACCGCCTCTGTGAGCTGATTGGTGGAAACAAATGTCATCAGCTTTGGCTTTTTCTGATTTATTTCACCAACCTTGATGCTGATTTAGGGGTTGCTATGGAAATGAAGGAGCCCACAGCACCACTACTCATCAGACGAAAAGATATTTTCCAGTTCCTATTAACAAAATATATGATCTATTGGAATAAAATCATGGAAAGGTGAGAATCAGCATCTGCTGGTGATCGCAGGTCTGTAGATATGACACGTAAGAGACTCCAGTGATTATATTTTTTTCTCTCTCTGAGCTGATTTCAGTTCAGATTTATAGCAGAGGGAGAAAAACTGGATGAAAATGGCGAAAAATATCATCTCTGATGTAGAAAATGAACATGTAGAGATAATTTCAATCCAACGGTCCCTGAACTGCACACAGGTCTGCTCACATCCACAGAAAATCTGATGAAACTCAGGCTTTAAATTTCCATCAGGTTTCAGTCCTCTGTTAGTTTAAACTCTAACTCTGTTAGAAAATATTTGTGCATCTTAACCCCTCAAGCCCGGCGGGCCCGGTCCAGGGCCCAACTGACACCTGCTCATGTTTATCTATTCATAGAAATGGCCAAAACACAGTCACCTGGTGTTTCATCCACATGCCTTCCAAATTGAGCTTTAAAATGTCTAAAAAATGTTTTATAGCTGTTCAAACAAATAAAATGATATTTAAAATTCCACCTGACATGTGTGACTCTGCGGGAGTAATGAAACAGCAGCTTTTCATTTTTAGCCCCGCCTCCTAATGGCCAGCATCATTGGAAACTAGAGGCTCAGACCTTTCCAAGGAGGGGTCGGAGGTCATTGTGAGACCACTTCAGGTGATGTAACCGGCATGCTTTACATAAGCTTGCTCTGTTATTATTATTTTCTATTTGGTTTGGTGATATTATTGGTAAATTTCAATGAAATAACGGATAAATCTTAGGAGCAAAGGCTTTGTCTCATGCAGAAGGTCTCTAATAATGGAAATCAGCTCATTTGTCTTAACAGATTCCCTTTTATGGGTAGAAAAATACATTTTTAGCACTTTTGTCACTGTGCCCTAATCTCCTCCAGCACACTCCCCACTAAAACCTTTAGGGAACAAACTTGCTTCGACTTATCCAGTCCAAATTTACTTGAGTCATAGATCCAAAATGCTGCAGCCAGAGTTCTGATGAAAATGAAAAAGAGAGATCATATCTCTCCTATCCTGGCTTCTCTTCATTGGCTTCCTGTTAAATCCAGAATAGAATTTAAAATCCTCCTTCTCACATAT
>NW_015151106.1:377129-381233 GCF_000732505.1 Cyprinodon variegatus
CATTCTGAAGCTGGTTGATGTTTGATGACTTTATTCTCGTAATATTGCAACTTTATTCTTAAAATAAAAAATAGAAAAATATCTCTAGCCTGGTCCTAATACTCCGCTGTAATCAGATTATTAATTGAAAAAATAATCAACAGATTCATAGATGAGCAAAATAATCGTTATTTGCAGCCCTAAAGTGAATAAATCTAATAATAACCTGCAGACTGGCAGGTTTCCATAAACACTGACATGTTGGCGTGACGACTGCGGTTCTGTGCAGCTTTTAAACCGGACTAAATATATTGAGGTTTAAACCGAGATGAACTACAGAGGATCACTCTGAGTATAAAGCTGTTTATTCTGGTCCACTGTAGACTTAGGCTACGTTCACTCTGCAGCCTGAAGTGACCCAAATCCGATTTTTTTGCCCATATGCGACCTGGATCCGATCTTTTTATTTCAGTCTGAACGACACAGATCTGATTTTTTCCAATGCGACCCAGGCCACTTGGCTCTGTGGTCCTGAATCTGATACGCAGCTGATCTTTTCAAATGCGACCTAAGTCTGAACGGCCAGGTCGCATTCATCCGACCGGAACGCGATTAATACCCGACAAAGGTAACTATGCTGGGTCTTGCTACACTGGAGTGGCAAGAAAAATAACAACCATGGTAGACGATGATGCGGAGAGCAGAATTTATGTTCAACCATATTGAAAAGATTGTGTTTTTATGGTTGGGAAAGACCGCTTGATGTTCTCCAGCACTAGCATCCATGTTAACTTCCATAAACACAGAGAACGCTGGCCTGTGACGTCATCACGTCCTCTACTGCGCATGCGGGACACTTGCGTTGCATGACTGCAGTTCACACAAGAGATCACATACAAGTCGCATATATTTGAAAATGTGATTTCATAAAAAAATCTGAATTGAGCATGAAGGCCTGCAGTGTGAACGTAGCCATAGATCAGGGGTCATGGGTCACGTAGGACATCTTTAAATCAGAGCATACAGAGCATAGCTGTTAGAAAAAGGAATTCGTTACCTTGAAGAGCGTGGTGCTCTGCAGCACGCTGGAGGTGCAGCACATCTCCCTGATGGAGTGCATGGACAGCTGAGGGGCGCCGATGTCCACCACCGGGATGCCGAGGCGGGCGGCCAGGATGGGCCCTATGGTGGTCCCACAGGGGCTGTCGTTACGCACCATCACATCCTGCAGGAGACGGAGACAGGAAGTCTTATTCTAAAAGGACTCCGTGGATTTAACATGGGGGAAAAAAAAGCTCTGAGTTTAGTTTCAGATCTGCTTTTAGGACGCAGAACATTAATAGGTCAGTGCGCCCTCTAGTGGCCTCTCAGATTAACTGTAGCTTTACATAAAAAGCAACTAAAACACCCATGATTAAGCTTCTATGTTTCAGTTTTATTATTCATATGTTGCTCCTACCTACAAGAAAAAATGACACTCAATTAGCAGGAAACACCCCGCAGCATAATGCTTCCACCTCCATGCTGGATTACATGGAGCTTTTTTCCCAGATCTGATCTGTTTGTTTAATCTTTGCTCTGATTATACCTTCCACATATTTTATTTGTATTTTAAAGCACCTTTAAATTCGTGAGAGGTTTTAAAGTGTTAAAGTGCTTCAGGTCGCTCCTTCATGGGTCGGATGTAATGTTTAACTTTGCTGCTGGAGCTCTTCCAGGGTCTCTGCTGCCATAAAAGCAGCTCAGATGTTATCAGATGTTCTTTATCTGCTTATCTCCTCCACAGAGCTGATCTATCTGCTGACTGCTGCGAGTTTATTCACTCATTCAGAGAAGTAACCACTGATGGTTTGAATAAGACGCACCTGCAGCGGCACGCCGACCCTGCTGGCTACCTCTCGGACCACGCAGGCGGTGACGGCGGTGGTGGCGTAGCGCTGGTTGCTGTTGAACTTGATCACTGGTCCCTGGAAGGAGATTTCACATCAATCAGAACTCCTCTGTTTATTTTAGAGAGCAGATCTAGAATGGCAGATCTAGAACAGCTTCGATCAGGACTGACTTTGTGGAAAGCAGGTCGGTGGTTCTCTTCGTGCTTCTCCCTGAGAAAATAATCAGACATTTAGAGAGACGAGCTGCTAGCTGGACAGGAGCTCCGTCCTGTCAGCTGATTGGTTGGTTTTAGTCTCATTAACTCAATCAAACCACTTCCTGATTAATCATGGGTTGGATTAAAAAAACTAAGTCTGGACACACAAGTTTTAGCTAAGACTAAACGCGGCTCAGCAGGTTCCTTTAAGACCTAAAGTTTAGGTCCATGTTTGGCCCCGCCCCTTTCCATCAGAACCTTATATTAATGGCCAAGCTCCATCTGATATCAGAGATCTGATTGTTCCTTATGTTCCTAACAGAGCACTTCGCTCTCAGTCTGCAGGTTTACTAGTGGTTCCTAGAATTTCTAAAATAGAATGGGAGGCTAATTATCTTCTTAAATATCAATTCCTTTGGCAAACTACCTAATTTAACTACTCAAATTAAGGGTAAATACTCTTAATAATTTTTTTTTACTTATTTCTACATGGTTTTTCCAGTGTACAAAGTAATGAAGTTTATGCTAATAATATGCTGCTATAATCATCAACATTTAAAAGTTTGAGATTTATTTTTTTTTGCAGTTTTTTCGGCACTAGTGGCTCGTTTTTCTGACAGTACGCTGACAGGAAAGGTGGTATGAGGGAGGGGGAGAGACAAAGGGCCACAGGTCGGATTCGAACCCGGGTCGGGGTCAAGGACTAAGGCCTCTGTATGTGGGTTGTGCGAGTTAACCGCTGCTCTACCTGCACGCCCAGGTTTGAGATCTTTCACTATTTTCTGACCAGTTGATAAAAATATGAAGTAAGCAGAATGAATAATAACAGATCCTCCTGTCATCATCATCAGTTTAGCTTCATTTCTCTTCACTTTGATTCAACATAATCCACTTTATACATGCATACCATGAGAGACGCTCACCTTTTTCTTGGCTGCATCTTCTCCATAGTGATCTGATGGAAACACAGACAAAGCCGTTTCATTTCAGTGAGATCAGATCCTGCAGCTGAAACCGGTGGAAAAAGGGCTTCACCCACCTTCACTTTGTTGGGGACGGTAGGCGGCGTCGAGCTGCAGCTGCTTCAGAGCCGCCGGCAGGTCGTCCTTCTGCTCCGGGGTCAGATCCTTCACATCCAGGCCGTAGTGGTCCAGCAGAAGAGCCAGTCTCTGCAGGGAGCGTTCTGAAAGAGGGAGCAGGGGGACAATGGAGTAACTATCAGTAAGCAGTGACAGCAGCTGCTTAGGGGCCCATGGCCTCTTAGGGGCCCCATCACTGACACCTGGGTGGCCCCTCCGCAACTGTAAACTAGGACGTCTCTTTACAGATGTAATGCCGCGAAAAATTCCTCTTAAATCCTCCTGATACTGAACTAACTGACCGCATTTATAGCCCAACACATGGCATATTTCACCATGATGGTGAGACGTTTAAACACGACACCAACAGCAAAGCAGGAAGTGATACTTTTAATTACTGTGTTAATAACTGAATAGTTCATTAGACGGTTGGTAAAAAATACACTCATAATATGTTTGAAACTGCAATAAAGATCTTAAAAGTACGGAAGAGGATTAGGGCCACTGGAAAAAAAAAGTTAACTGATTTTTAAATTTTATTTCAGTTTAGTATCGGAAAAAAGTCAGAATTCTGACTTTAATCTCAGAATTCTGACTTTTTTCTCAAAATTCTGACTTTAATCTCAGAATTCTGACTTTAATCTCAGAATTCTGACTTTTTTCTCAAAATTCTGACTTTAATCTCAGAATTCAGACTTTAATCTCAGAATTCAGACTTTAATCTCAGAATTCTGACTTTAATCTCAGAATTCAGACTTTAATGTCAGAATTCTGACTTTAATCTCAGAATTCTGACTTTAATCTCAGAATTCTGACTTTTTTCCCCTCAGAATTCTGACTTTAATCTCAGAATTCAGACTTTAATCTCAGAATTCTGACTTTAATCTCAGAATTCAGACTTTAATCTCAGAATTCTGACTTTATTCTCAGAATTCTGACTTTTTTTTCCTCACAATT
>NW_015151106.1:381436-386380 GCF_000732505.1 Cyprinodon variegatus
TTCTCAGAATTCTGACTTTTTTCTCAGAATTTTTACTTTTTTCTCAGAATTCTGACTTTAATCTCAGAATTCTGACTTTAATCTCAGAATTTTGATTTTTTTTCTCAGAATTCTGACTTTAATCTCAGAATTCTGACTTTAATCTCAGAATTTTGACTTTTTTTCTCAGAATTTTGACTTTAATCTCAGAATTCTGACTTTAATCTCAAAATTTTGACTTTTTTTCTCAAAATTCTGACTTTTTTCTCAGAATTCTTACAATAAAAAAAAGTCCGAATTCTGAGATTAAAGTCAGAATTTCATACTAAACTGAAATGCAATTTTAAAATCAGTAAACTTTTTTTTTTTCCAGTGGCCCTAATCCTCTTCCATATAAAAGAACAATGTATTTGAGTATTTTATTTATTTACACTACGACTTGGAATTATGGGTAATGATGAACAGAGTGAACATATTACGTACGTACGTGATGTGCGTGCAGCGTGCAAGACGTCACATCACGTAGACTAAAACCAGAGCGTAGATTAAACCATAGCCGTTACGTACAATGTGTTAGCGACGATGGATACCAAAAGGAGGTACTTATGCCGATTCCAGAAAAGAAAAAGGAAGAGAGAGAGGATGACATTGCTGCTTCTATCAGTTCAGTGACTAAAGATTGTGACCGGGTTCCTGGATTGGTCTGTCCGGCATCTGCGTCGCACTTTGTCAGTAGTGTGTAAAGTGATAACGTTTAAAATACATGCTACGTCTGTTCTGCCGTCACCTACGTGTTTTCATGGATGTGGTGGTGCGTGTCACCAATGGTTCCATTCACGGTGCGCAGTCACTATTTTTTAGTGTGTGATCATAAACTACTGAGAATTTAATAATTTGATCTTCTAGGCTGATTTATGGAACAGTCGCCGTATCCTGAACATTTATCACTTGTTGTACTTCATATGGGGCCACCCAGATAGTGCTGATTAAGGGCCTGTTGTTGTGTCGTTATGCCGATGCTGCAGGAAAGTAAGAACTGCAGGTGATTACAGCAGAGTTCAAAGGGGAAACACATCAACACAAATGAAAAAAAACTGTAAAAAAACGTAAAAGGATTAGGACGGAAAATCAAGAAATGACAAACTAATTGAGAGAAATGAAACTACGGTGGGCAATGAGGGCCAAAAGAGGAGACATCTGACCATCCAGTCCTGACAGGGCGTCATATTCCTGCTGCTTCTTCTCCGCCTCCGGCTGCTTCCTCAGCTGGGACACCTGGGAGATGTAGTCCTCGCTGTAGTCCAGAGGGAAGTCCAGATCGGGGAACAAAGACGAGGAGGGGAGGCTGGCGGATACGGCGGCCCTGTGGCGGGGCAGAGACTGTGAGGAAGAGGAGGATGAAGGGGAGGAGGTGAGGTAGAGGGACATCAGGTCCTGGAGCAGCTGGCGGTCCCGCTCCAAAGACCGCTCCTTGTGGAAGGTCGGGTTATCATCCAGGGAGTTGAGGGAGCGCTCCTCCTGGTCCTGGTAGCCGAACTGACACAGACACAGAATGTCAGTCCCTCCTGTGGCCAGCAGGGGGCCCCCCACCATGGGTTCACGCTAGGCTAGCCGGCTCCTACCTTATGGTAGCTGTATGGCTCCAGCAGGGGAGTCTGCATGTGGACGGAGGACCGGGACGGATCCAGGACCATGTAGTCCAGGTACTGCTGCATCACCTCAGGGTCAGCTGGACCTTCAGGATCCTGGACCCTCTGAGCAGCAGGACCCATCAGCCTGAAGGACCTGAGAAACAAACAGCTGACCCACCTGGGATGTTTTCTACCAACAGCCGGGAGACGGGAACTTTCTTACTGTTTAGAGGATCCCTGTTCCGGTTTGGGAGCCGCGGTCGGAACGTGGCTCAGCTCGCGGCCGATGACGGCCTGCGTCAGATCGTCCTTCCACGTCAGACCTGAGGTTTCGCCACATCCCATGTTAAACGCCGCATCCGAAGCAGGAAAATGATCTGTTGCCGTGTGCGGATACTCACCCTGCACCATCAGGTCTTTGAGGACTTCCTGCAGCTTGTGCAGAACCGGCACGGAGACCCGGTACTGGACGGGCTCCTGGTGCGGAGCCCGGCACTGTCCGAACAAACCATCTAAACAGAAGGAAACCATCTGAGCATCTCTGGAAACATGAGGCCCATCCAATCAGGAGAACTAGAACCTCTTCACTGCCCTGTTATATTAGCAGCACAGCTCAGTACTTGAAAGTCCCATCCCCGAGGATGATGCAGCCACCGCCGTGCTTCACTGTTTTTGATGTACTGCGGTATTTTAAAGCCAAATTGGACTGATTTTTAGTTTGATGGACACAAACTAATCATCTTCCTCTTTAATCCTCTCTAACCTCTCGGTAAAATGTACCTTCAGGATCCAAAGAAACGTTAAGAAAAGCTTGAAAGAATTTTGGACTGATTAAACGAGGCTGTGGATTGTTTTCTCCATCAGCTGCCTGTTCGATGAAGGACACTGATACTGTAGCTATGGTTATGTTTTATACTCAGACACTGACTGCAGTTTATCCTCTCAGCAGGTTTTACACTTTACTGCTCGGTTGGCATGGTGCCGCAGCGATTACTGAGATCATTACTGCATCATAAGCTTCAGACATCTGGAAGGACAACTAGGCGCTTCTTCAATGCAGGCAGGAGGAAGTTTGTGGAACAGAAGAGCAGAGATGGTAGAGAAGGAAAAGCTGCTGCTGAAGGTGAGATCCTCCTCATCCTCAGAGTTTACAGCCCAGAAGCGGAGCGGCGTCAGAACAGCAGCTCGTTCACGCAGGCCGCGGTGAGTCATCCCCATCAAACACGTCGGGGAGACACACCGTCCTCAGGCTACTGATGTCACCGTTGTCACGGAGACGGCCAGGCCCAGCCACGATTGGTCTAAACGGAGGCCTTGTTTACGCTGCTCTCCCTCTGTCGCTTCGTCGCCTCCTCCCTGCTTCCATCTTTGTGCCACGGAGGCAAACTGGCACACATGCAGCACTGCAGCGTCTGATTCAGCACAAACTGACGGGTGATACTGGGAAACATACGGCGCTGGAACAAAATCTAAAACTAGACAAGAAATATTTTCTTAAAATAAATGTATTTTTTCTTGAATTGAGGAGGAAAAAGAGACATTTTGCCAATGGAACAATACAAGTTTATATATAAAAAAAAAAGAAATTGCATTGTCTTATGCAGTTTATCTAATTATCTTATTTTAAAAGAAAAATACTCCATTACTCCAATACTCTATTGGCAAACTATCTCATTTACCTACTTAAATTAAGGGGTAAATATGCTTAATTTAAGAGATTTGTACTGATTTCTAGATCGTTTTTCCAGAGTAGGTGTTAAAATACAATAAAACCTGCTTAAGTTCAGCTTAAAAACCTCATTTTAAGTATTAATCTGAACATAAAACAAGCAATGTCCTAATTTCACTTCTTACACTGCAAAAATGTAAGTCTAAATAAGTAATTTTTTCTTGAATTGAGGAGTTAAGTGAGACACTTTGCCAATGGAACAAGACAATATACATTTGAAAGAAGAAAAAACAATCGTATTGTCTTATTTGAAGTGCATAATATCTAATTATCTTAATTTAAGTGTAAAAATACTCATTCCATTGGCAAACTATCTTATTTACTTGCTCCAACTAAGGGTTGATACACTTAATTTAAGAAAGTTTTACTTAATTTCATATCCTTTTTGCAGTGTATGCGGGAAACGACAGCGGACATTATTAATTAAGCTGTTTTAAGATCTCATCTTTTAATTAAAAGCAATTTATCATGCTTACGTTCAGGTTAAAAGCAGAATATTTGTTAGTAACTGACCATTAAACAGTAACATCAGAGTGTGGATCTGATATTCTTTGCAGCCATTTTCATGTTCCGATGTTTTTAATGTCTTTACTATTTTGACTTATGTGTCCGATTATATTTACAGAGAAATAATCAATATCTGTGGTTATTTCAGAGCAGGCTGTAAAACTGAGTTTCATCTAATCTGTTTATATCCTGGAACTGAATCTGTTTTGCTGTGGAATATCTTCATAGTCTTTTCGTTTGTATATTAAATCGGATTTACATAAAGGTGGAAAACTCACCATCGGCGCAGAGCTGATCTCTGGGACACAACTTCTTCTCAAACAAACAACCTGCAGAAAGAAAAAAAGATTTTCAGATCTTAAATCAAACCAGAGAACTCTTTAAAGGTGATAAATAAAAAAAACCCTAAAACAATGAATTCTTAGTTTGAATGTTTTCAGGACCATTTAAAAACACGACATTTTGGTCAACTTCTGCAAGCGGATTTTAGTCGTTATTAGAGTCGGTCTAAATGGATCACAGATCGTTCAGCAGGTCTTTGCAGAGGAGGAAACAACCTTTACTTTGATTCAAAAAAAGTTTAAAAAACAATCCACTGGATTTTTGTTTCCAAGTTATAAGATGTTTCTCTTCCCATCCAGGAAGCTTTCTCAATTCAAAATGTCAGAAATATCTTTGAGTTTAAGGCTTTATAGAGTCGACCAAAAACAAAAAGCCTTGGCTCCAGCCTGCTCTGCAGACCTAGAACCAGAACTAAACATGGAGAAGCAGCATTTAGTTCCTATGCTCCAATTATCTGGAACAAACTTCCAGAAAACTGTAAAAGTGCGGAAAGCCTGAGTTCCTTTAAATCAAGACTAAAAACACATTTGTTTAGGATTGCCTTCGACTGTTCTAGTTAAACACTTAAACTAAAACATATTTCTTTAATCCAACTGTTTTTAATAAACTTTTTTGTTTCTGCATTTTTTATCTTATTTTATTTATTTTTTTTTTTTTTTTTTTTTTTTTTTTTTTTTTTTTCCTATTTGCTTTCATTCTGTTTTATCTTACTGTATTTTAATCATGTAAAGCACTCTGCATTGTCTTTGTACTGAA
>NW_015151106.1:387151-397313 GCF_000732505.1 Cyprinodon variegatus
GTATATTAGCTGTGACACATGAATCAAGATGCTATGACCGAAAACATTTGATTGACAGATGACCGTTGATATATGATTGGCCGAAAGTAGATGTTCAGGCTGACGTAGAACTAACTGGCCTGCAGAAGATAACGGAAAAAACACAGATTTTAAGACGGGATTTTTAAAAAAAATAGACAATATGGTCTGACAAAGAGTACATTTATATACATGTTTAAGAGCATGTCTTTAGTTCGATTATGATGCAAGAATTTATAAAAAGGGTTAAAATATCCGATTTAAAACACATTAAATATCATATTCTAGCTTTAATTAAATGATTTTATGCTTGTTTTAATAATCTGTATTTAAATGCCCATCCTTGCTTCTAATAAACATTATTTTATAACTTGTATGAAGCCCAGAATGCTTGCTTTAATCACTGAGGCGTTTCTAAATAATTTATGCTCTTGAGGTTTTAAAATGATGCTTATTGATCAGGACATGTTTGATTACTTTGACCGCAGCAGGAAATGAAAACTTCAGCCCTGAAAGCGGGAAGCAGCTGAGCTGAGTGTGGAATCGGAGGAAAAGGCTGCAGGAGGACGAGGGCCAGACGTTTGGTCGGTTTGAATTATTGATGCGGACGGCATCTGACTTTTTCTTCCTACGATGATGCAAACATGAGAGCGGAAACACCTCTGGCCCGGTCTCCATGACAACCCAAGGAAATCTCCCTCAGCTGCATCTGTCTGGGAATCTCCTCTGAAAGAGACACTCCATCTCCGACCGCAGCTCTTCTCACGGTGATTAATCTGCTCTCCGTCCGCTCCTCCTCATCCTCCCTCCGTTGTTTTCGACTCAGTCAGCGTTCTGCCATGACTAATTTAAGGCTAATTAAGTCAGTAACGAGCAGACTGATGGATGAAGTTCAGCTCTGCAGGTCAGCCGAGATTCGTACGTGTCTCGGTTTGAACAAAAACACGAACCAGAGAAAGAATCAGAGGAAGAATCCATCCGGGGGCTTTTATTTACAGCAGGGATGAAACAAGATAAAGGATCAAACATCCTGCAGAAATGTTTGATAAAAGCAGAACTGCAGCTTTAAGCTGCAACATTTTATATCTATTTATACTCTAATAAGTGTGTATGTATTTTATTATACAAAATCCAGAGAGCATCATTCGTTATTCTACAAACTGAGGTAAATGGCCACAGATGGCCGCTCACACTGAGCCTGGTTCTGCTGGAGGTTTCTTCCTGTTCAAATGGAGTTTTTCCTCTCCACTGTCGCTACAAGCATGCTTAGTGTGAGAGATTGCCTTCCAGTCAATGAGTCGATGCAATCAGCTGGTTTTCCTTAGTTAGAAAACTTTGAATCAATCTGATTGGATGATCTGGTGAACTGGAAAGCGACCTGAGATGACATGATGTGAATTGGAGCTATAGAAATAAACGGAATTAATTTAATAACTAAAGCCATGGAAAACATAACCTAAAGATAAGAGAAAGAATAACTAATTAAACCTAGACCAAGGAATAAATTATACCAAAAATGATATAAAACATATCAAAACAAACATAACTAGGAGCCCAAAATGAAAACTGTACAGAGTGACGGATCATCTTCAGTTTTCACTGGAGAGAAACAGGCTGAAAATAATCTGCTATTTTCTTTCTACTCTACATTTATGCACTAAATTACATTCAGGTTTCTTTCTGAAAGCTGCAAAATGTGTGAAAGTCTGTATGTTTAGCAGCAGTGATGATGACAGCACGGCTAACACAAGAAGACAATGATCCTAATCACATCCCTCCATCTTTTATGGGCTGATAGGCTGATCACAGCGGGGCTCCGTCCTGCTTCTTCTTCTGCCGCACAAATACAGAAGCATCAAAATGATCTGGAGGATTAAAACATCTTAAGTCCAGCCCCTCTCCTCTTCATCATTTTCCTCATCATCTCTGGGTTTCTGACAGATCCTTTAAGGCCAGCAGGTGAGGTTTAAGGTGGAAGGACTGAGCTGGAAAACAGCTGGAAGGACGTCTCCTCGCAGCTCAGAGGAACCTTTCACCTTCTAGCCTTTACGTTCTGACAGAGCAAATCAAGCTCAGGAAGCAGCAAACCTTTGCTCGTTGGAAACCAGAGCCGCTCGGCTCTCATTCCGCTGCTCCGAGGAAGCAGAAACAAACACTCAATGTCTTCAGCCGTGGTTTGTTCAGGAAGAAAACAATAAAGGAGCATAAAAAGATGATTTCACGCTACATTAAATCCAACCTCTAATCAACCTGCTCAGCGTGAACCGGTCTCTCCTGTTCAAACCGCAGCAAACGCAAACATTTATATGTAGAATACGTTAAACAACCTAAAACTGAGATAAATTAGAATCTTCTTCATCATCAAATGTTGCTGTTCTGTTCTGCTTCTTCTGTGCTCAGAGTTCAGAGCTCAGCTAAAATCCCAGGGTTAACGACGGCGTCTAAAATGGATTAATGTCGAACCTGCTGACTCGGTTAATATTACAACTAGACACTAAAAAAACAGCTGAGTCACTGGTTGCTATGGTGAATCCTGACTTTTTCTCAAGAGCAGAGGGGGATGAGAAAAACACAGACGAGATTCTTTGCTTTTACTGAACAGCCCGTGTTTTAAAACTAGAAGTTAAATCAACGTATGATAAAAAGAACTGAATGTGTGAAGATAAACTTTTAGCATTTAAAACATTTAAACAAGTTCCCATCTCAATGTTTCTAAGAGTTTCATGGGGTAGAAGATTGTTGCTCATTTAACGTTACAAGAGGAAATCATGCAGGAAAATCTGAAAAGTAAATCATTGAGCTTCAGCAGTAAAAATGGGAAAACATACATTGGTCTTCAGGGTGAACCTTCAATTTTTATAGACATGAAAATAAAGAACTCTTTGAATAATAAGGTAAGTCCAAACTTTTAGTCAGTGCTTTATGAAAATGAAATTCATCCAGATGAAAAATAAAATTCCTCAAAGCTTTTTAAAGCATGAATGACATTTCTGCTCCAAAGATTTCCAGTCCTTTAACTGAGCTATCTCTATAGTTCTGCTGCTATAGGCTTAGACTGCTGGAGGACATAGGGACCCCTTTTTCATCATTCTGCTTCATTCTATCTCTATAGTTCTGCTGCTATAGGCTTAGACTGCTGGAGGACATAGGGACCCCTTTTTCATCATTCTGCTTCATTCTATCTCTATTCTCCCACTCTGCAGAATCTGTTAGTTCAATCTCTAACGTTCTGCTCTCTCTGCTTTTTCTCATAGTAGCTTCATCTGGTCTGTTCCTGTTTGGCTGTGACTCCATCCTGGAGAGAAATATCAGCTGTGCTGCTGCCATCAACACCTTTGTTTATAGATGTTGGAGCTTGGCCTGTTTTCCAGTGTAGTCCTGTTTCTCTGACTGTGACTAACTGGATGTGCTCTCTTCATCCTCTGACATGGGAGCTGGCTCGGAGCTCGTCTGCCTGGCTGTGTGTTTCCTGGACGGGGCCGCCTGTGGAGCTGGTTGACAGTTGCCTTTTGTATCTATGCTTCTTTTTCTATGTCTGCTTCTGTCTCCTTGAACCCCAGTGGGCCTCAGCAGATGGCCGCTCACAATGAGCCTGGTTCTGCTGGAGGTTTCTTCCTGTTCAAAGGGAGTTTTTCCTCTCCACTGTCGCTACAAGCATCAGCTGGTTTTCCTTAGATAGAAATCTTTGAATCAATCTGACTGGATGATCTGGTGAACTTCAAATAGTCTTGAGATGTTATGTGTTCTGAATTGCACTATAGAAATAAACTGAATTGAATTAAACTGATTTTTAAAGGGTTTTATTTAAGTGCAGTGGAATATTCTTAAAAGTCAAAACACTCTGACTATGATCTTTATAAATCTAGTTTGGGTCCTTTAACACAGAGGAAAGAGCAGACCAACAAACCCATAAATGTAATAAAAAAAAGCAAAATGTTAATTTAGAAATAAATATAAGGTGAACAGTTTGTCAATATTTACCTGAATTGAAAATTAAAGTCAAAGAGACTGAATGGCTAAACTAAAGAGATAGCTTAGAGTTTTTAAAAAGGAGAATTATTCCTCAAGGCCTTAAATTTATTTACATTTCTTCACAAATTATAAAAGTTATTAACTCAGCATGATTTAAAGTGTAAGAACTCAGAGTTCCCTTGGTTTATAGATTTTAAGACGACCGCAGCAGCTTATTACTTTTCTGGAGGCCGTCCCCCTTGATCTATGGAACCTTTGTAGATAATAATCATTCATTCTTATCTCTAAGTAAAGGTCTGGATGTTCTACCATGGCTCCAACAGGAAATGTGAAGACAGTAAAATGTCACTGACAGGTTTTTATTATCTGATGGTTTATTAGAAGGTGCTCATATATTTATATTACTCTTTATTAACTCATATATTCTTTAGTCACCCGTTTTGAAAACTAAAATATTACTACATTTTTTAGAATACCAACATCCTGATCTACCTCTACAGTCTTAGAATAACTGTTTTATTATTTTATAGCTTTAAAAAAAAATCCTATTCCAGCCTTTTCTATCAGGAAAATATTCCAGAGTGGGATTAAAGTGTGATTTCTAATGGATCTGATCTTTGGTTCCAGCTGTTTTGGTGCTGAAGGGGAAACAGGCAGGTTCAGCACCGTGGATCTGTCCATGGTGCTGAAAGGGAAACAGGCAGGTTCGGCACTGTGGATCTGTCCATGGTGCTGAAAGGGAAACAGGCAGGTTCGGCACTGTGGATCTGTCCATGGTGCTGAAGGGGAAACAGGCAGGTTCAGCACCGTGGATCTGTCCATGGTGCTGAACCTCTGGGCGCGTTGAGTCGTAGTGCTCACAGGGCGCAGACGGTCAGATCAGTTATGAGTCATAACTTTCTGACGTGCTTGTTTCTCCACTTACATTCAGCCTGGATCCCATGCTGGGAAAAGCATCTGGAATTTTCTGCTGGATTTTGGGAAGCAAACAGGATGAAGTCAGAGAAACAAAGACCAGGACTCCACAGCAGATTTCAGTTAAATCTACCAAATATTTGATCATGTTTAATCCTGTTCTGCCTTTAAATCGCAGGAGAACCTCTTTGTCTTTAAAATAAATATTCTATCTCTTAACTTCCCTAAATAAAGCCTCATTTATTAATATGTGTTTATCTGAATCAGAGCTCCTCCTCCAGGAGAGCCAATTAGATCAGCTGCTGATTCCTGGGATCCTCCAGCCTCTCTGCCTTCCTTCTTGTTGCACAACAAACAAAATGATTCATTGAGCCAAAAAGGCGCATCAGAGCTTTGCGTCACAGATGAGAGGCAGATAAACGGAGCAGGAAATGCAGAACAGACTTCAGTGTTTGTCTTCACTTAAAGCTTAATGGATCAGAAACGGATAAACACCTGATTTATACCTAAAGTGTGGGAATCTGTTTTAATTTCCAGGGATGTTTTAATCTATAATGGATGGAGATAAATTAGAGAACTTTTAGAGAAAGAATCAAACTATCACCAGAAATCTACAGATTAGAGAATAATCTGAAATGGATTCCAAAGTGCAGCAAACTGGCTCTGGTCATGGATCCAAGTCGTGATTTACGCACCGCGCCTCGCTGAGCGCACTTCATTAAACCCCGCGGAGCGCATCGCTCTCCACCACAGCCCAACACCCCCGGGTCTTACCGTGTCTGGCGGCCGAGCAGAGGCGGCAGGAGGCGGTGAGGAGGAGGAGGCACAGGGCCGCCCAGAGCCGCGGAGACTTCATGGTAGATCCAGCATCCAGCGGAGGAGAGGAGAGGAGAGGAGGAGCGGAGCTGCAGCGTCTCTAGCAGCTCTCCATGTCTGAGGAGGAGAGGCAGCTGCTGCCGAGGAGAGGAGGAGGGGAGAGAACAGACAGCAGGGGGCGCTAGATCAGAGGATTACAAATCTAAAAAGGCTGATTTTAGTCCAATTATGTTAAAAAGAATCAATAATTACATAATACACATGAAAGAAAACATCAGCAGAAGCGGTTCTTTTATTAATGGCCACATGGGCAGGCCCCCTTTCCCACCCCACAACCATAAATATTAAAATGTTTGTATTTCTATTCAAACTAGGACTTTGTATAATCTCCCAAACATTTTACTAAATTAAGTTTCAACCAACTTAATAAAACTAACAAAAAAATTTTTAGATTTTTTTTTTAAATTTAAATATATAAATTTATATAAAACACGCCATTATCTACTAAACTAAACTGTTTCAGGTGAACTGAGACTGAGTGGAGCTGGCTGCCATGTTTAAATGAAGAACTCATATATGCACAGAGTCAGGGGCGGATTTAGGAAATCTGGGGCCCTCTGAATTGAGAACACATAAACAGCCCCGTTCTCCAGATAAAGAAATGTTAATAGAATAGACATCCATTATCTGTTCTAGGTTGTGTCCCTCTCTTCTTGTCCCTTTTCTTCTTGTTTTCCTCTCTATGTTTTGTACTCAGCTGACTTTTCATGCTGTCTCTAAAGGAATGAAAGATTTTTTCCAAGCACTAAGCTCACTTAGCTGATTGCTCCTTCCTGTGTTTCCAAAAAGGCCAAAGTAAATAACCCAGTCCTTCTTTTCACTGTAGACAAGCCATGATCTGCTTATCTGTTCTCCATTTTTCATTTGGATGAAATAATAGCTGCATGAATCATGACAGCAGACAAGATAGAGGAGAGCAGGAGGCGGGGTTACCAATCTACTCGCTCTGGAGAGCAGAGTTCGCTGCTTTTAGATGTCTGAAAAGTGGCTAAATATAGTGACTAAAGCGCTAAGTTGCATGGTTTGTTTTCAAATGGTTTGCTGCTGTCTGTTTGGACCTTTCTGAACATGTGCAGCAAATGGACTGATCCAATATGGTGGACACTGAAGGGGGCGGGGGGCTGAGACACACTTATTATAAGCATTCTGATGGCATTTTATTAAAAACATAATGTGCACAAATAAGGAATAGTTGTATTAATCATACATGTAAACTGAGCTTTATGGGGTCCCAGGAACTTTTGGGCCCTAGGAAACTGCCTAGTTTTGCCTAATCTGCTCCTGCACAGAGATGGTAGGTATGGTCCCCATGTGGAGAAGATGAAGGCAGAGGACAGGAGAAAGGAGCTTTTTAGCTGTAAACAGCTAACATAATGTAGCGACATATAGAGAGAAGCTTTTTATTTAATAATATAATGGATTTACAATCGATTTACTTAGAAAAGACGCATTCATGTTGATCAATGCTGCTGTTGGCTTCATAAAGTATTTTTTTTTTAAAGACAGACACGTTCTCAGCTCAGTATGTAATAATTTCATATTTAAAGTACTTTAAGAAGTTTGAATTCTGAATATGACCGAACTTTTCCTTTAAGAAAAAATGCAAATTACAGTCCTGTGAGGAACGTCAGCAACTCTGGTTTAGGAACCCAGAGAGGATTAAACTAATAATGATGCAAACAGATTTTCTGTGTAACGCTCCTGGTTCTGTTAAGCTTTCTGTGAGTTTTCAATTTCACGTTGATCCATGTTTTTCTTTGTTCTCTACCTTTATTGGTGTTTTCTGGATATATTCGAGTTCTTAGCTTTTTGTTTACTTGCCCTCTGGTGTCGGTCTCCTTTCCCCCGGCTCCTTCTAGACTCCTCTGTTCACAGCTGCTCCCAATCAGCTCATTAGTCCTGTCTTTGTTCAGTCTTCCATAAATACTCTCCCTGTGCAGTTCCTTGTCTTTCCCCGGCTCCTCATGCATGTTTTCCCGGATGTCTTCATGGTTCTGTTTTGTATTGTATTTTTATGTTGGATATTTGGATTCCTGCCTCAGTTTCCCGAGTACTTAAATAAAACTTCAAGAACTCACCTCTGCATTTGGGTCCTTAAAACCTCCACTGAACCCTGACAATCTGAAGCTTTTTGAACATAACTGTAATTACCTGGTCTGTTGATATTATTAAAGGTGTTTTTGACCTGTTCTATATATTTCTCCCCAGTCAGACCCTCTAAGGGAAGATAACTCCTCTCTGCATCAACACTTGGCTCGCTGCTTCGTCCCTCTGTGCCAGAAACCTGGCAGAGCAGCAGACGAAGCAGCTCGCTGGGTTTTATTAAAAGCAAGCAGGAGGAATTAAATTACTGCAGCAGCATCACTTTAACCTCCATCTGCACGTTTAACTCAATGACATCCTGCAGGAGGAAACGGAGACAATAAAAACCGACCCAGACAAAGAATTCAGATCTTTATTTCATAAATCTGTCAGTTGGAACACAGTTTCTGAGATTTAACAGAGAAAATGTGAGCAGCAGCAGCAGCAGCAGGTTCCTCAGTCGACGACCAGCGAGCTCCTGATGCTGGGAAAATGTTCAAAGAAGCCCTGAAAGACAGGATGTGGGAAATAAAAACACAGCGACTCAATGAGCTGAGAGAAAATCTCCATCTGCTTCACGGCGAGTAACAAACGAGGCGAGGAATGTTTACGTCTGCTTCTCAGACGACAGCTGGTTAACAAACACAACCCGTCTGCAGACGGTTTAGATCCCTGTTCTTAGATCCGCTCATTACTGATGAAATAAAAAGTGTTGAACTGAGAATGTGTTGAACATCATTCCACAGCTGCTCTCCCTTCATCTAGCAGCCAGAACACAGAGGCAGCTGGTTTCAGACGACCAGGACGTCCACACTGTCAAAGCAAACCGCTGGGATTTAATCACACAGCATCACTCTGCCAACACCGTGCATCTTTAGTCCGTTAAACTCACTGGATTATAGAATAATAAAACCATTAGAAGATAAATAATCATGATGTGAAACCTTGAAGATACGAGACAGACATTAAACCTCAACCTGTACGAAAACATTAGCTTTAAAACAGGCTAGCTTAAGGCTAACTCTTATTAATTGATGCCAATATTTCAGGTGAAGTACCGAAATATGTTTCTGATGCTTTAATAAGTTCTGATTATTAAAACAACAATTTATTAACAAAACTCTGTAAGTGAGGCTCTACGGCAACAGCATTAGGTCAAACCTGCTTCAGCTGAATTGATGCAATATGAAGGGGATATAAAGAGGAAACAAATGGCTTCTAATGGCAGACAGCAGAGTCTGGACTCCATTATGGGATGTCTGTGTTACTGGACCAGAACCATTAGTTTACTGGTCCGAGAAACATGAGGGCGACAGAAAAACATGTTTTTTTAAAGCTTAGCTGTAAATATTGTTTAGAATGAATTAGTGTTGCACAAGCAGTATAGGTCAACTCTCAGGAAGTTTTGCTCAAGCTTAACGAAACCAGGAGGTTCTTGGACCATTTGACTGCAAGACATTTAAATGCAAACTGACCCGTTCACTGAGGCTGCAAACTGAATTGTATTTTTTGTTTCCTATTCCTTTAGCGCAACCTCAGCTTGTGTAACTAGGGACCCCCCCTCTGACTTTAATAAATAGCGAGGAGAAAGTTGAAGACCGGCAGAGTGGGTTGGAGATTTGTAAACTCTGCAGTCTCTTTCTACTCTCCTCGCGAGTAAAACTAAATTAATTGTCTCTGTGCCTTCTTTCTTTCCCTGGATGCATGTATGATGTTTTAGGTGCTCAGACCTGACAGTTAGGTTCCAAACAATCGGATTGACCGATTATTGAAATAATCGTCAACTTATTTTGTAACGGATTAATTGTTAATTGGAATATATAGACTGTTAAATATGTCTTTATCTTACAGAGCGACTCATTTAGAGCAGAAACTATATGAAAATTGACAAAAGAATATATTAATATTTTACATTTAAGCTTTAAAAAAAAAAAAATTTTTTTATCTGTCAATCTGCTCTATCCAGAACTTCCTCAAGTGGAAAAGTTTTGGCTTCGCCTGCTTGAATTTTCGTAAAAAATCTTTAAGGAAGCTTTAGCTGTCCGATATGACAGAGTATTAGGGCCAGGCTGGAGATTTTTTTCCTTCTATTTCGAGAATAAAGTCGTAACGTTATGAGAATAAAGTTTTAATATTACGAGAAAAAAGTCACAAAGAGAATAGTCAGAAATTGACGAGAATAAAGTCCTAAAATTACGAGAAACAAGTTGTATTTTATAACAACTCTTCCAAGAAGACCTTTCTTCCCTAAAATGAGGACAGTGGACTCTGGTTGCTGATTGGTGGAGCTGGTCTGACG
>NW_015151106.1:400028-401497 GCF_000732505.1 Cyprinodon variegatus
GAGGGATTGCTGAAGAGTCAATGAGTCGATGCAATCAGCTGGTTTTCCTTAGATAGAAAACTTTGAATCAATCTGACTGGATGATCTGGTGACTTTAAAGTGCCTTGAGATGACAGCGCACATTTTATACCAAAAAAAGTCTGATATGATAATAAAAAGCTCTACTAATGCAGAGAAATGAGCCCACAGCATGATGCTACCGCCACCTTGATTAACAGATGCTACAGAGTTCTGGGCTCATCCAGACGTCCGTCTAATCAAACAGTTCAATCTTTGGCTGTGAAATGTTAACATTGGAGCAGATACTTCTGTCTCTCATCCTCCCACCTTTATAAGACACTAATGACGTGGTGCATCCTGAAGATCAAACATCTTCCTCCTAAGATCGTCTCTGAGTTCCTGAACTATTGTTTACTAGTTCAGAATGCCTGTAAACTTGTGCATCCAGACTCTTTTAAACCAATCTTCCTCCTATTTCTATATTTTTTTGTGTGAGACGGCCTCACTGACGTGTAGTTGGGGTGCACGGCGTGAGCCATGTCTGCGCTGATCATGAAGGACTGCGGCGCCGCCTGCTGGAAGGCGGTGAGGTTGGAGGCGGAGGCGGCAAGTCGGCTAAGGATGAGCTCCGTCAGGTTGGACTGCGCTCCCTGGGCGCTCTCGGATCCCACCTGCAGCAAACAGCTCAGACTTTACGTCCTTCCTCCAGGTGGTTACCGACCTGAGGGCGTCTCCTCTCACCTCCTCATTGTCGTACAGGGTGATCATTCTGACGTTTGGATCCTCGGACAGAGAGGCTCCGCCGCACGACTGGATCAGCCCCTGAAAGGCGGAGCAGACATGAGGAGGAAGACCTGCTTCTCTCTTATTTCAGGATGTCGGTGTGAAGCAGAGCTCAGTCGGCAGAGAGAGCTGTCGGCATGCAGACTGACCTGCAGGGCGCAGTAGCAGCTGTGGAGGTTATCCAGACGAGGAGAATAGATGAACTCCTCGTAAACTCCTCCTAAAGCCTGAACATGGAGCAGAAACTTCACATTTCTGGTTTATAGCAGCTTCAGACACATTAAACGATCATTTTCAGGCAGCTTTGATCAAACTGCTCTTCCTGAAGCCTAAAATGATTCAGTCAGGATCTCCGTCTCCACGGTAACTGACAGGAAAGTGTAAACTCACCGCCGGCTGCGTGTCGGTCAGACACAGCTCAAAGTCCAGCAGAGCGTCCGGCTGAACGCCGAGCTCCGAGCACAGGACCTTCACCAGAGCCGGGTGGTGCTTCTCCGCCTGGACGCAGACACAGAACAGCTGTCAGACCCGGATCCAGATGTGACAGAGCTCCATCAAGAGCTCAATATGTAGTTATATCAAACCATAAACTAGGAAGGAAGGAAAGAAGGAAGAAAGGATGGATGGAAGGAAGGAAGGAGAAAAGGAAGGGAGGAAACAAGGCAGGATGGGAGGAAGGAGGAAAG
>NW_015151106.1:403178-413973 GCF_000732505.1 Cyprinodon variegatus
AGGAAGGAAGGAAGGAAGGAAGGAAGGAAGGAAGGAAGGAAGGAAGGAAGGAAGGAAGGAAGGAAGGAAGGAAGTTGGGAGAGGTCTATCCACCAGGAAGTGGTTTAAACTCTGGATGTTCTTAGAGAACAGCTCAGGTGTTCCTGCTGACCCCGTCGTGTTTTTACCGTGTTCGCAGCACAGGAAGCGTCTCCAGATGAAGAGGAGCCCATCTCCAGCTCCTCCTGAACCGCCGTGGCGATGATGGGAACTCTGACAAACAAACACAGAGAAAAACACTGAAACCAGATCTTAGTATCATCCTGAACCTAAATCACTGAGAACGGTACATTCACTGTAGCTCAGAAAACACAACTGCTGCTTCTTGCTCCTTTTTCCACAGTGAGAAACCTGCTGGTGCTGGAACCCGATCAGTCGGGTCTAAAGGAGCGGCTGTGGTTCGGTTCTCACATGTGGTTCTCTTTGTTGGGCCCAAAGGAATCGTTGATGTCGCGCTGCAGGTGGATGGCGAGGTGGGGGACCCTCAGCAGGGGCCGGGACACGTGGACCAGACGGTGGAGGAGCTTCCCATCACTCTGCAGAGAGGAAGAAGGAGGCCATGATTCACAAGTGAACTTTGAACTCTAACAGCAGCTGATGGCTCACCAGAGGAGGGAGTCATCTACGCTCAGCAATCAATGTTTTAAAGCTTGTAGTTCAGGCAGAAAAATAATATAAAATTACCCGATGATGCTTAAAATAAAAATATTAATGAGTTTAAACCTGAATTTAAAGAAAATAAACAGACTCACAGAGTGCTTTAATATTTCAACATTTAACCAGAAAACATCTATAAAACTTGGGAGTTACTTTAGATGCATATTTGGCGCCCTCTACAGTTTAAAGAAGGAACAACTGAGTTCATAAGCAGTAAAAACTTTTTAAATGATTTTAAATTTGCTCAGTCCAAATACATTTAATGGACTTTATTAGGGTGTGATAGATATTACAAAAAACAAAAAAAACAAAACACATTATGAATATTAAGAAATTCTGAAATTAAATAGATTTTGAAATCTAAATTGTTTTCTAAGTAGAAAACAACAATCGTTCAGTTTGGTATAAATAGAATTTCCTGACTCACTTTTATTTATAAAACACCTGAACCGACCATTTTTTTTCCTTTCTTTCTTTTTCTGGGCTTAATGAGAGCATTGGGCTTTAGGTCGCCCTGCAAGGCTTTAAAGTTGTATGGAAGCTGGTCTTCCAATTGTTGCATTTCCGAATTCTCCCAAGTGGTGCCCGACTTTACACGAGTGAATAAAGTGAATGTGATTGGTCGATTATCAAGGGGGCGGGATTGTTGTGGCGGAAGGTTCACAAGCAAGTTTGGTTGTGGCCGGTTTGTGGGAAGCATCTTGCTAACCAGTTAGCATCTTAGCGCTAACAGGTTTCCAATGGGAAATTCCATTGGGACCAAGTAGCACTAAATTGGTGACTTAGAAACGACGCTGTCAAGGAACGCTATGGACAGCGGAAACATGCAAGAGGAGGAGAGTTTAGTGTCGGAGGTCGTGGATGAGTCTCCTCCGTCATCCACTTTTTATTTAGAGGAGGAAAGCGGGGACGAAGATGTTGTGGAAGAGGACGCCAGGGCGGCAGAAGCTTGGTTTGGTGTAGAAGGCTTCCAGCCGTACATGTTTGAGCCCTTGCCGATTTAGCCAGCAGGTTGGTCCGGATCCGAACCACGGTCCGCTAATCCGTGACCTCTGGTCTAAACCATGAAAAGTCAAAAATGGTACTAATGATACCTTGACCATGACGCGGCCGGCGACGGTCAGGTCTCGGTCGAACCAGGTGTTCCAGATGCCACCACCGTAACACTCCACTCCGACCTGCAGGCAGCCCTGCTTGGTCCTCTTAGACCTCGGCTTCACCTGGAACAACAGACCAGACCTTAACAACCCCTTAATCTCAGAATAAAGCTTAGAAAAGAGAGCTGGGGGCCGTACTCTGAGGCAGGGGCTGTCAGTGTGGGCGCCGATCATGGAGAAGCCATTTCCAGGCCGGTACTGTCCGCCCACTGCGAAGGCGATGAGGCTGGAAAAGTTCCTGGTCAAAAAATACTGCAGAGATCATCAATTATCTTTAGTTTATTGAAGTTAAGCTAGGTCTCCTAACCCCCTTCTGACCTTTGACCCCGACCCACCTTGCTGGCTGGTTTGATGTCCCACTGCTCCGTCTCCTTCAGCTCCAAGAACCCGGCCTCCAGCAGGTTGCGTTTGCATTCTTCAACCACTGCAGGAAACCAGAGAACAAGAACTGGAAGATGTCCCCAAGAAAAAACTCTGAATTATTGGGAAAACGGTTGCCATGGCGATTCCTACATATCTCCAGGGTAAAAACCAACAATAACCAAACATCTAAAGTTCTACCAAATACCTCAAATAAAGCAGAAAAAGATAATCTGCTTAAATCTTGATAAGATAAAACAATAAGATCTATAGTTTTATCACCTAAATATATTAAAAACAGGCCGTCTCTCATTTATTTGTTGCTATACCTAAAGTATTCATTGGGTTAAAGAGCAGGAGGATGGGACTTGTGATGAAATATCTGCTCCATCCTTATCTTATCTTGAGCTCAAAGTCGTCCGGTAATCTAACCTGGTTCTGCTCCGTTTCCTGCTGACGGACGCAACATCTGTTCACAGGACAGCAAACAGCTTCACACCCAACAAACCTTATCAAACATGTGTAGGAAATTTAGATTTCTCTTGTTTCATACATCGATTTATGCTATTTACTCATTAGCAGCAGAGGTGTAAAGTAACGAAGTAGAAATACTTTGTTACTGTACTTAAGTACACTTTTTAGGTATCTATACTTTACTCTATTATTTATTTTTCTTCCTACTTCTGACTTCTACTCATTACATTTTCACACCAGTATCTGTACTTTCTATTGCTTACATTTTTAAATCAAACGTTACTCGTTACTCTTGGCTTCAGTTTAATGTTTCTAAATCTTTATTTCACGTCATGTGCTCCATCCAATGCAGATCATTGGCTCCACCCACATCTAGTGAAAACTAGTGTGATTGGATGAGTCATAGAACGCAAACACTCATTGGTTAGCTAAAGGAAATCATCAGAAGCAAGCAGGTGTTCTTCAAACTAACATGAATTGTCTATGCCATGCTACAATGTTGGATTCAGAAAAAGATGTTGAAATGTCTGAAAGGTCGGACACAGGCGAGAGCGTATCGGGAGACGGAGACCAACCAGACCTCCCTCATCCTTGGCCCTATCTCACAGAATTTTTAGAAATAGTCAAAAAATTGAGCTTTCAGTTCATAAAGTAGCATCTGGCTGTTTTTTTTTTAAAGGTTACTTTATACTTTTAAACTTAAAGAAGTTTTTGGAGCTTACATCCCCAAGTTGGACGTCTTTGTTCTTGCATCCAATTAACATCTTGCTCTGTTTTAGGCTCCGCCTTTAAGACTGGCTGCTGCTTCCTGAGTCTGTCCAATCAAGATCATCTGAAGACTATTTAAGGCCTGTGAAGCAGAACTTCAGTGCCTCTGAGCCATTTGTCTGCCGTACATCTCTGTGATCCTTGTTGAATCTAACGGGCTGTTAAGTAAACCTGCTTGGATGGTTTTTGTAGGCGAGAGTTGCCCTTTTGTTTAACCCCAGTTTCCTCCTGTTTATGTGCTGGTTATGTAGGTTATTTTGTAGGTTTGTATATTTTGGTTTCATATTGAGTTAGGTGAGTCCACTTTTCTTTTTTCTTTAGGGTTGTTTTGTTTTTTATTTTGGCCTGGGCTCTCCCTGAAGCTTTTTCCATCATTTATTTACAGGAAATGACAGAATTAAACTTTTAAATGCCATTTTCACTCCTTCATTCACTGTCTACATTTATGTTGGTCCCTTACACCCCCTAGACTCAGCCAGGGGACGTAACAGAGCACATACTTTTTCACTTTTACTTGAGTAAAGAGATCAAGTTGATACTTCAACTTTTACTAGAGTGTTTTTAAACTGCAGCATCTATAATTCTACTTAAGTAACAAATGTGTGAACTTTTGACACCACTAATACACACATCAATTTCAAACAGATGGTATCGACGTCAGCCAATACTGCACAGCCAGGTATCAGGGCCAAAATAAATTAGATTACATTAAATTGTGCCATTTCTGTGGCTGTGTATACAGACAGGTTTATTAGGTGAAGTGTTTTGTTTCTATTTATGTTCGTTGAATTTAGTAAGTTTGGAAATTGGTTTCCTAGTTTGGTTGATCTCAACCAGTCTTTGTGTGTATTTTGTTGAATAATTTATTGTTGTCGTCAAATTGTTTGTATGAAAGTGTCTGAAATAAATTTCCTATCCTTGCATTCATTCAACATTAAACTGTCCAGCATTTAAGTTGTTTAATGGACCTCAGAGGTGGATGATTTTAATTAGAGACTGAAAATCTTATGTGGATGAGTGAATATTTTTAACTCCTAACTCCCTGACCTGCAGGTGAGACTCTGAGTAAATGACTGATGGGTGGAGCAGCTTCAGGTGTCAGTAGGTGAAGCAGAAGGTGTTTGTCTGAAACTGTCAAACAGCGAACTTTAGGGAAACAATTAACTTAGCCTCCCTGATTTATCAATCACCAGTTGTTTTATATTTGCAGAGATTTTTTCTATCATTTCAGTTTAAAAATAGTCTTATAATCTCTGAAATTAGGTCATTACTGCCATATCTTCCCTATGAACACTGCATTTAAACAGCAGAGATTACATTTGTGCTAAAACTGATGACCAATAACTCATCCATAAACAGCATCCTGCAGCTGTTTGTAAGTAAATAACACGCAAAAACTTTTAGCCGAATTATAAAGCAGCACTAATCGGTCAGGATGGTGTAATAATAAAGGGGATGTTTGATTTTAAAACCGAAAAAGAGTAAATAAACCTTTAATTTAAAAGGTTGGTCAATGAGGTTCAGTGTGACGCCTTCAGGATTATCCTTCAGCCTTTTCCTAGACTTACCGTGATATGGAGATACTCCTTTGTTGACAAACTGCAGAAACTCTTTGGCTGCTGCCTGCACCGCCTTCTTCTCCATGACCAAAGCCTGAAAATAACAAAATAAGACAATAGTTTAAAAAAGTAAAGAAAAATCAAAGCTCCGCGGCTGATTATCCGCTCCAGTATATAGCCACAACAAACAAAGCAAAATGTACATTCACTTTTTAGGCGTAAAAAACTACGAACCGTCGCACAAATACTTAAAATTTAAGTAAAAGGTTAAATAAAAACTTAAATTTTAAGGTAAAAAGATGCTGTCCGATAAAGGAAACACCGGTTAGCTAACCTGAAAAACAAAGCTACCTTCTTCCTCTGCCTTTTTTAGTTCTCTGTGGCTCTACTGACCAAAGTCAAATCGGCTTCGAGTTAGAAAATAACACCTCCAGTATAATTCAGACACTAGATTATCCTTTAACGATGCTTACCAGCATTAATTTCCACCCCCAAAGTCTAAACTCCGCCGCTGTGACACAGGAAACAGGCAGGCAATGTTTACAACCACAGACCGCCTGCGACACCCAGCGGCCAGGAGGTGCAATTACCCTTTTAGGGATTTTCGGGACACTATGGAGTGAAAAGGTTTTTTTTCTTTTATTTACATCAGATGTATATGGAAGAGAATTAAGGCCACTGAAGAAATAAAAAATAGTTAACTGATTTTAGAATTTTATTCCAGTATAATATGATATATAATATAATATCTCAGATCCAAAATTCTGAGATTAATGATTTTTCCCATATTAAACTGAAATAATATTTAAACATCAGTTAACTTTAAATTTAACTTAAATTTTATTTCTTCATTGGTCCTGATCCTTTTCCGTAGATGTATCAGATCATCAAACAAACGTTTATATCAGATAAATACAATGAAATGTTTAAATAATTCTCTCTTTTTTTATTATTGAATAAAATTTAAAAAAAGAAAAAAAAACAATAAAAAATAGCCCCTTTGTGGAAAATATTTTTTTTTCTTTGTTAAATCACAATTTAAGAGTTAATATATTTTGGGGAGTAGTTTTCGACCTAAATTGCTGTTGTATGAAAACAGGAAGTATAAAAAATATGGCAAAAGCAACAACAACAAAAAAAAAAAAGAAAGAAATTCAAGAACAGGTCTGAAAAAAAGTCATTGACATGAATCTGGATGGTTAAGGGGAACCATAATTAGGACCTTTATTTACTAATGGAGAAAACAGGAGAGGACCAACCAAAGTGGCCCCATGAGGTAATCAACAACTCATCCAGGAGGTCAAACTGTTGCTGTCCTGTTAGTTATGGAGTAAAACTAGTAAAGCTTTTTAAACTAAGAGTTCAACAGGACTCTTGTGGAAGATTTAATAGAAAACCATGGAGAATTAATCTTCTTTTTTAACCTTCAGCACACACATACATGAGTTATGTAGCAGAAAAACGACCCAAAACAAATCTAGATGTTCACCTTAAAATGAATAAAAGGAAAAAAAAAGAGTTTGCAAAGATTTGGTCTATTCAAAGTCTAAACATAGATCCATGTAAGGGGACATGTTTTGACCTTAAACAGACCATTTATGCCTGTTATTTGACCAAACTTTGAGAACAAATTTCAACAAAACTCTCCCAGTTGATGTTCTCTAACAGACTGGAATTCAGTGACCTTCTTCTTTTGGTATGTACATTTAACTCATCTAAATTAATTTTCTATGTGCCACTGAATATCTTTCTATTATTCTATGAGCATAATTAAGTCTTTTCTCACTCATAAAATCACCTAAACTTATAATTAACTTGTTTGTTTAGAAGTTTTAAACCCATTTGTTAAGAGAAAATTACCACCGATGCTCAATAATTCTCCTGCTTTGAATACCTTTCTGTTTAAACCTTCCCTGGCAAACAATTCTCACTTTATCATCACAGGAACCTGCCTTATATAGTCCTGAACACCGACGGAGGAGGAGGAGGCCGAGGCTTCGGGAGACACGGAGGAGGAGATGTTTACCTCAGCTATCAGCTTGCATCTTCTCTTCAGCTCTGTGAGGAAGCCCAGAGGGATGAAAACACACAGACTCACACAATCAGACCCTATTAATAGATGCGGGAGCAACAAGCTGCAGTGGAAGTGTTAAACACAATCAGATCCGATCATGAAACCAACCAGGTTTTATGATGAGTGCATGATCTAGGCGGCAGCAGGACCAGCTGCAGTCATACTCTGCATAAATCACATTAATGTGTTCATTATTTCATCAGTTTATGCTGTAAATGGGAAAATATGCAACCCTGAACTCTTCTGTTTCTTCCATTTAACATTTTCTTCATACGATCAGCTGCTAAGTATTAAACATGATTTATTTAATGAAAAAAATCAAAATAAAATCCTCATTCAGGGAGATGATCAGTCAGATGCTGCTCTTCACCTTTAAGCTGATCGTATGACGGTTTAACAGATGTTAGCAGATGTTCCTCCATGAGGGGAAACATTCACCGCCTGCAGGGATAGTTTTCCTTTTTAAGGCAGGTCGGTCTGAGCTCTCAGCTCTGGGGTTGAGTCATTAACCAGCCGAGCCTCCTCACCATGTGAGGACGGTGCAGAGCCTCTGTCCTCTCATCCTCGCATTGTTATGTCCTGAGATCATAGAGAGACAGAGATGACACCCAGTGTCTCGGTAGGACATTGGAAAGACTGAATGAACCCGTCCCATCGACAACAAACATTTAAATGTCTTTGGTTTCTGTTGGATGACTGATTTAAAGACAATAGGTGCAACTTTAATGGCTGAAATAAACATATTTTTCACTATTTTTACCATTTTGGTTAACATTGGGTATACCTGTGTTATAATAGAGTAGAAAATGAGTGAGTGAATATATGTCTACTTTTAAGGCTAGGCTTAAAACTTTCCTTTTTGATAAAGCTTCTAGTTAGAGTGGCTCAGGTTATCCTGAGCTATCTCTATAGTTCTGCTGCTATAGGCTTAGACTGCTGGAGGACATAGGGACCCCTTTTTCATCATTCTGCTTCATTCTATCTCTAATCTCCCACTCTGCAGAATCTGTTAGTTCAATCTCTAACGTTCTGCTCTCTCTGCTTTTTCTCATAGTAGCTTCATCTGGTCTGTTCCTGTTTGGCTGTGACTCCATCCTGGAGAGAAATATCAGCTGTGCTGCTGCCATCAACACCTTTGTTTCTAGATCTTGGAGCTTGGCCTGTTTTCCAGTGTAGTCCTGTTTCTCTGACTGTGACTAACTGGATGTGCTCTCTTCATCCTCTGACATGGGAGCTGGCTCGGAGCTCGTCTGCCTGGCTGTGTGTTTCCTGGACGGGGCCGCCTTTTATAGTTGCCTTTTGTATCTATGCGTCATTTTCTGTCTGCTTTTGTCTCATTGAACCCCAGTCGGCCTCAGCAGAATGTTGCTTATACTGAGCCTGGTTCTGCTGCAGGTTTCTTCCTGTTCAAAGTTTTTCCTCTCCACTGTCGCTACAAGCATGCTTAGTTATTGTATAATTCAATTTACATCACCTGGAAAAAAAAAAGGATTCATTACAAATGTGTTAAAGTACTTAAACCATGTTTATCAGCTGATTTTCTGGCAACAAATGTATATATTTCATCTCTAAAGATTTTCATAACACCCTGATTTAATCTTTTTTTTTTTTGTTCTGATCCAAGTTTGGACTCATTTACTCGCTTTACCTTCATTCACTTATAAAATAGTGACTCTGAATGGCAGATATTATTTACTAGAGTCTGGTAACCAGAGGTGTCCAAAGTATTAATGTTTATTACTCCAGTAGAACTATCAATCCTACTGTTTAAAAACACTTTTGCAGACGTTAAAGGATCAAATTAAGCTTTTTACTCCAATAAAAGTATCATTTTTAAAACTACTTAAAGTATAAAAGTAAAGGTAATGCAGGAAAAATGGAAAAAAAAAGGCCAGAAGCTTTACTGCACTATCCCATTAAAGGAAAATTTTTCTACAATTCTGGATGATAACTTTCTTAGACTTCATTTTCTTAGTTTTATAACTAATGGTAACAGTGTCAAATTTAACTTTGCATCATCTTGAAAAAGTATTTATTTTGGTATGCGGTGAGCAACAAGTGGGGGCAGCACCAAGTCCAAACACAAAGACATTTATTGTCTGGATGAAACTTTTATTTTTGTTAAATACCAACAGGCCATAATGAAAATGACCTTAAATGAAACAAAACTAATGAGTTTATTCTTAAAATGTAAAGAGTAAAAATTTGTCTAAGAAAATAATTAGCCAATATTTTACTTTAGTAAGATAAAAAAGTATTTGTCGTCTGTTACTTGACACCTCTGTTGGTCACTAGTGTTGGTGGGAACAGATGGACATTTGGTACCAAACATCCAACAGTGGATCCATTCGTTAGCTTGAACTTTCATTTAAATACAACCAAAACAGAGTTTTGGTGGCCTTAGGATAGCGTCTCTATTTTCCGCAGATGGTGTGGTTATATTTGCTTCATCAGGGCGTGATCTACAGCTCTCACTGGAGCGGTTAGCAGCCGAGTGTGAAGGTTGGAGAGGATGTACTGCCCCTAGTGGAGGAGTTTAAGTATCTTGGGGTCTTGTTCACGAATGAGGGGAAGATGGAGCGGGAGATCGATAGGCGGATTGGTGCAGCGTCTGCTGTGAAGCGGGCGCTGTACCGGTTTGTCGTGGTGAAGAGAGAGCTGAGCCAAAGAGCAAAGCTCTTGGTTTACCGGTCAATCTACGTTCCTACCCTCATCTATGGTCATGAGCTTTGGGTCATGACCGAAAGAATGAGATCGTGGATCCAAGCGGCTGAAATCAGTTTTCTCTGTAGTGTGTCTGGGCTCTCCCTTAGAGATAGGGGGAGGAGCTCAGTCATCCGGGGAGGACTCAGAGTAGAGCCGCTGCTCCTCCACATCGAGAGGAGCCAGTTGAGGTGGCTCAGGCGTCTGGTTAGGATGCCTGCTGGACGTCTCCCTGGTGAGGTGTTCCAGGCACGTCCCACCGGGGGGAGGCCCAGGGGGAGACCCAGGACACGCTGGAGGGACTATGTTTCTCTGCTGGCCTGGGAGCACCTTGGGGTTCCCCGGGAGGAGCTGGACCATGCGGCTGGAGAGAGGGACGTCTGGGACTCCCTACTGAAGCTGATACCCCCACGACCCGACCCCGGATAAGCAGAAGAGGATACAACAGAGTAAAAAAAGCACAAGATTAAAATGACCTCAATTCTTATGGCAACCGTAATATAATGGAAATGATTATGTTTTGTCCACAAGAGCCTGAGGTGATCCAGACTGGCTCAGACTGGAATCTAAACAATAACCAATAAAAAGGTCAAATAAAAGACAGATAGATTGATATATTTTGAGCTTTTTATGATCATTTATCAATAGTTCATCGACAGACTGCGCTTCTAAAATCGTAAATGGCCTGTACTTATAAATAAAATAAAATTAAATTCAGTTTATTTTTTATAGCGCCAATTCACATCATGTCATCTCAAGGAACTTTCCAGTTCACCAGATCATCCAGTCAGATTGATTCAAAGTTTTCTATCTAAGGAAAACCAGCTGATTGCATCGACTCATTGACTCTTCAGCAATCCCTCACACTAAGCATGCTTGTAGGGACAGTGGAGAGGAAAAACTCCCTTTGAACAGGAAGAAACCTCCAGCAGAACGAGGCTCAGTGTGAGCGGCCATCTGCTGAGGCCCACTGGGGTTCAAGGAGAGTTTTAGGGCCAAGCTAG
>NW_015151106.1:418148-421843 GCF_000732505.1 Cyprinodon variegatus
CTAGCTTGGCCCTAAAACTCTCCTTGAACCCCAGTGGGCCTCAGCAGATGGCCGCTCACACTGAGCCTGGTTCTGCTGGAGGTTTCTTCCTGTTCAAAGGGAGTTTTTCCTCTCCACTGTCCCTACAAGCATGCTTAGTGTGAGGGATTGCTGAAGAGTCAATGAGTCGATGCAATCAGCTGGTTTTCCTTAGATAGAAAACTTTAAATCAGTCTGACTTGTGTTGTGAATTGGTGCTATAGAAATAAACTGAATAGAATTCTTGCAGAATACAAGTACTGTTGGATAGAAATGTTGGAACAGACTAACTGATGGAGCAGAATGTTTCTATCAGTCTGTGTCAGAGATTTCAGATCCAGGGAGTTACGGTATATTCAAGTACTTTGGGCTTTTTTGCTGATATTGGAGTAATTTCTGATATCAGTTTATAATCAGAACATAACAAAACTCATACTGAACATGTAATCATTGGATAACCCCACATTGATAGAAAAATAAGATTCAAGAGCTGTTCTCTGATTTATTCAGGATTTTCTTTTATTCATTTATTTCTTTTTCTATGTTGTATAGTTGTCACTGTTTGGGGTATTTATCTCAGACCTCTACGGTTTAAACCAGTGATAAACGGGAATAGCGGCAACAGTTGGCAGCAATAGGCATACATATAAAATACATTTCAAAGAAGTATTTATAGAATATGCCAAACACAAATTAAGCAATAGTAATGTTAAATAATAACTGAAAAAAAAATAATGTGCTTGTATTATTTTAAAAATAATATGCTTGTATTTAAAAGTATAATTTGAGTCTTTATCTTCAGATCAGAGCAGCTCTGCTTTCTGATGTTCTTAGTGATGCTGTTGATCAGTGATGTTCTCCAGAACTATAAAGATTAGAGAGGAGTGCGTGTTAGTGCTTAGGTCAGACTAAGGTTAGTCTTCATCGCATGTTTATGCTGCACTCTTCTATAAAAGGAGAGGAATATGGCTCCCACATCTGTCCTTTTTCTTTCTCTGTCTCAAGTTTACATTATTGCTGCCAGTTTTAAAATGATACATAACATGTTGAACGTGCTTCTGTAGTCATAATAAAATACATGTTTAGAAGAACATAAATAGCTTATAGTAAAGAAAAATTTTGATTTTTAGGAGGGATTTGTTTCCTTTTATTGCCATTTATTCCTAAAGCCGAGCTGCTTTTTAAGAAGCCTTTTGAGTTTTAATGAATAAAACAATTGCACATTTCTCACCTTTTGTAATTTCTCTTAATTCTTTCTTCCGTTTTTAGATGATCAGTTTCGACTTTAACTTCTTAGTAGATCATACACTGTATGGAAAACTGTTTTAGAATATAATTATATGCTAATATGTATTTTTCTGCCCTTTTAGTTTAATTTAAGTGCGATTTTTACAGTTTGAGCTGAATGTTTATTTAACAAAGTCTTATATTTTTCAAACTTAGTGCTGCCTTTGTGTAAAAGTCTGTCTGGTTTTGCAGGTTGCATGAGGAGATTTTGCAGAAAGAAGAAGCTGAGAACAACCTGGCTGCTTTCAGAGCGGTGAGCTCCATGCCGTTGCTTTTAAACTGACTTTTTCTGTGAAATTAACATATTTAGAGAATAAACTTGCAGGACTGTATGCTTAAAGCTTAGCATTCATATTTTTTAGTTTGTCTCTTTGCTCTTAATGCTAGAAGGGTTTTCAAGTGAGGACGATTTGTTGGTTTGATTCCTTAATGTGGGCTCATCAGCAGAAAGTTTCATTTAAATCTGTGTGAAAGTTCAAGAAAATGGTTTATTTTGCTTTCAATATTTTAGAGTAAAAAAAGGGAATGTATGTAAAACAGGGAACTTCTATTTATTGACTTGTATGAATTCTAAATAGCTTCTCAGTGAAATTAATATTATTTAATTTTTAAACTGTTTTCTGTCCCTTCTTATGCAAATTCATTAACTTTATGTGGTTTATGTTGTGTAACCAGGAGCATTTCTTCATGCACTGTCTAAAAAAAATGTTTCTCAAACTGTTTCAAAGCTGTTAAAATCTAAACTTCCAGCATAAAATCAGACCCATTCTTTAGCTTTTAGACAATATGAAGCATATCAAGTCATTTTAGTTTTTTCTAACAGTCTCAGAGGAAGAGTTAGTCTCAGCTGCTTTCTGTTTCTGACTGCTGCAGGATGTGGATGCTGCCACTTTGGCCCGGCTGGACCTGGAGAGACGCATTGAGACGCTGCAGGAGGAGATTGCCTTCCTGAAGAGGATCCACGAAGAGGTTTTCTGCTCCTGCTTCTCTTTTCTCAGTACCTTTCTTCACATTACAGAGCTGCACTGGAACAAAAAACATTTCTAAGATGTGACATCTGAATTAAACTAAGATACAAACTAACTCCAGTCAAACCTCCATGACTCAAACAACAGAGCTGTTATCGTCCCTCTTTGTTCCTCTGCAGGAGATCCGTGAGCTGCAGAATCAGATGCAGGAGACTCAGGTCCAGATCCAGATGGACATGTCCAAGCCGGACCTCACAGCAGCACTGAGAGACATCAGGGCGCAGTATGAGGGCATTGCTGCCAAGAACATCGCAGAGGCTGAAGAGTGGTACAAATCCAAGGTTGGACAGAGACATCTTTTTTCTCATTCGGCCTTTTACATTAAAAATTACATCAGAAAATGTTGACATCTGGAAAACCCACTAATTTTTTTAAATATTCTGCATGGTTGCTATCACCTATAAAGTACTACCACTAGAGGTCAGTAAACACATAACCTGAACCCCAGCTCACTGACACAGGAAATAAAATGACACAATATAGTATAATAATAGACTGTAATATTTGAAGAAAATATCCTGGTAAACATTAAGATGATGCAGGACATTTTTCCCTGAAGGTTTCGGACCTGAACCAGGCTGTGAATAAGAACAACGAAGCCCTCAAACAGGCCCGCCAGGAGACCATGGAGTTCAGACACCAGATCCAGGCCTACACCTGCGAGATTGACTCACTTAAAGGCACGGTAGGTGGGACACAGAACGGAATATACAGCTGTTACCTGCATGGAGCTGACAGGTTACTGTCCTCAACTTAGAGGAAACACTCCGAGATCAGAATATCATCTTATAGGTTACTCTTCATGGACAATGCAGGCTACCTTCCAGCAGTTGATCAGATACTTTCCCACAACTTACAGGATGCTTTCCTAGAACATATGGGTCACTCCCAAAAACCACCAGGCTACTTTACCACAATTTAAAGGTTATTTTCCTAGAACCATCAGAACCACAGCTCAGGTAGATAACTATTTCTACAATCTGCAGGTAACTTGAAGTTATGTTATTTTTTAAGAACTTGCAGGACATTGCTGCTGGTTACCAGTTCTCGCTGGACGTACAGGGTATTTTATTAGAATCTACAATGAACTTCCCTATAACTTGCAGGTCTGTCCTGCAACATGCTGGTTACCTTCCTGTAACATGCTGGTTACCTTCCTGCAACATGCTGGTTACCTTCCTGTAACATGCTGGTTACCTTCCTGTAACATGCTAGTTACCTTCCTGCAACATACTGGTTACCTTCCTGTAACATGCTGGTTACCTTCCTGTAACATGCTGGTTACCTTCCTGCAAGATGCTGGTTACCTTCCTGTAACATGCTGGTTACCTTCCTGTAACATGCTGGTTACCTTCCTGCAAG
>NW_015151106.1:425147-440321 GCF_000732505.1 Cyprinodon variegatus
TTTCACTTTTTAAATGGAATTACTGAAATCAATCTACTTTTTCATGATATTCTAATTTTATGACCAGCACCTGTATATGTAAAGCAAATTTGGACTGAATAAGTTGAATCATGTTGGTTCCACAAAAGTTTTAGTGGGCAGGGTGTTAGCTGGAAATGTGATTTTTGCATAATGCCAAAAGTAAATTTTTCCACTTATAAAAGGGAATCTACTCAGAAAAATATACTGATTTACATTATTGGAGACCTTTTTCAAAAGACAAAGCTTTTGCTCCCAAGATTTAGCCTTTAGTTAATTGAAATTTACCAATATATCACTAAACTTAATAGAAAATAAGAATAACTTATGTAGAGCATGCTGGTTACATCGTCTGAAATGGTCGCACAATGACCTCTGACCCCTCCTTGGAAAGATCTGAGCCTCTAGTTTCCAATGATGGCGGCCATTAGGGGGCGGGGCTAAAGAAGAATACCTGCTGCTGCATTACTCCCACAAAGTCAAACATGTCAGGTGGAATTTTAAACCTCATTTAATTTGTTTACACAACTATAAAACTAAAACTACTTGTGAAAAAATTATTTTGAGACAAGTTTTAGAAATTTTAAAGCCCCATTTGAAAGGAGTAGGGAGGAAACACCATGTGACTGTGTTTTGGCAAATTCTATAAATAAACATGAACAGGCGTCAGTTGGGCCCTGTATCGGGCCAACCGGGCTTAATGGCTTTAGTATTTCATAAAATCTTGCCGTATTTTTCAATGACATCAGGAAAATAAACCTACAAGTTCAAAGGCAGTGACCTCTAGGTTAATACAGTACCTCAAAAGTTAGAGGAATCAGGCTGTGACCCCAATATGGCTGCTGTCTCTTCAAACTCCAGAATGAGTCCCTGATGAGGCAGATGAGAGACATGGAGGACCGCCATGGACGCGAGGCCGGAAACTTCCAGGACACCATAGCGAGGCTGGAGGCTGAGATTGCAAACATGAAGGACGAGATGGCACGCCACCTCCGGGAGTACCAGGACCTTCTCAACGTAAAGATGGCCCTGGACGTGGAGATCGCCACCTACAGGAAGCTGCTGGAAGGGGAGGAGAGCAGGTAAAGTTTTAGCAATGCAGACTTTTCCTTCTTCTTTAAGGATCGCCGCCGTTCTGACTCCTGTTCCTTCATCCAGGATCGCCCTGCCGATGCAAAGCTACTCCACCCTGACTTTCAGAGGTATGGACTCCACTGCGAGACCCTGAAAGCACCACCAGAGGATGCATTCTATTCACTAGACAATTTTATATAACCAGTTTGTTAAAGAAGGTAAAAAATGGCTATGATTTGCTGACATGTTCTGTTTTGTTGGATCAGAGACAAACCCAGAACACCAGCAGCGCTCCTCTGAGATGCACTCAAAGAAAACAGTCCTGATCAAGACCATTGAGACCCGAGATGGAGAGGTAAAACATTACCCTTAATAACAGACATTTTTCCCCATCAAAGGCAATAAGGAGACGTTTTACATTAAACTTCAACAGCTTTAGCTGTTTAGCAGTTTCTGTCTCATTTACTTACCGGTAAATGTAGTAAAATTATAAATACACTAAAATTAATAAAATTTTTACTTTAAGTTTAACTTTAATTTAAGACATTTTTACTTATTTCTAGATAATTTTTCCAGTGTAACTGTGGATGAATGCATACACTGGAAAAACAATCTAGAAATAAGTAAAAATGTCTTAAATTAAGTGTATTTACCCTTAATTTTAGTAAATAAATAAGATGATTTGCCAATGAAATAAGGATTTTTATTTTGAAAATAAGATACTTATTTTAGATAAGTATAATAATAAGTAGATAATAAGATAACCTGCAAAAATTACTGATCTAGATTTCGATTTTTTCCCAGTGTAGACACTGCAAAAAATAGCAATCTAAATAAGTCATTTATTACATTTAAAATAAATTTTAAAAATTAGTCGCATTGTCTTATTTAGAGTGTATTTCATCTTATTTTATCTTATCTTATTTTAAAGTAGAAAATACTAATTCCATTGGCAAATCATCGTATTAACATTTAAGGGTAAATACACTTAATTTAGAGAAATCTTTATTTATTTCTGGATCGTTTTTTTGAGTTAAGTAGGAACTAGAGGAAACATTTGGGAGTGATGTTCTATTTTTAATTCTATAATTAATTTATTTCCTGGTTAGTTCTTACCCTTATTAGTATTTTTACTCTTAAAATAAAAATAATTAGATAATATCCACCTGAAATAAGACAATGCAATTGTTTTTTATTTGAAATGTAAATTGTCTTTTTTCATCGGCAAAGTGTCTCACCTACCTCCTCAATTCAAGAGAAAATGCACTTATTGCAAGAAAAAAAAGGAAGATTTCAACTTTTTGCAGTGTACATTTTACAGAGGGTAACATCTGACTGGCAGGGAAGTGACAGGAAAGGCCCTGGGTCTAGTCAAAGCCCAGATCTCAACTTAAATCTCTTCTTCCTGTTGATTTTCAGTTAATTCTGCTCTACAAGCCTAAACTTATCCTCTTTCCCTCCGATTCTGATCAAAGGGAAATATTTCAGTTATCAGTGGAACATAGAGGTCTTGTTTTTTTGTTTTTGTCAGTGTTTTAAATCACCTCCTCACACGATATTTCCCCCTGGGATAAACGGCCCAGCACGTGTAGCAACAAGCATGAGAGACATTCCTGTCCCACCTGATGGGAAGCACGCAGCACCTCTTAGGTTCCGGGGAGAACGACGTCCCAGACATGTTGGGACAAGCGGGAACGTTTGGAATGTTCTGTTCCTTCTGACACAGTTTCCTTGTTTTCTAATCATTCTATCATAAGCTCGGGAGAATAAATTATATCTGAAGACATTTTCCAATAATGCATCTTTCTATTACCATTGATATTTTCCTTCCCTTTGACATCCTTTTCTGTAATCTAGAAATCCTCCTGAGGATTACAGCACAGGTCTTGTTTCTTAGCATTGTGCATAAAGTCTGCAGCAGGGTTCGGTCTGTTTCTCTTACATCACTCATTAAGCATACCTTCAGCATAGCGGCTGGATCACTGATGTGAGCAGCTTCTCACTGCATCAAAACAGAGGAATGTTACTGAGTCCATCCTCCTTGTTGTGCATAATATTGCTGCAACATCTTTCTTTTTTTTTCCCACAGAGGCTATTTTAGATCTGTTTTGTATTCCCTCCTCTGTGCTGTGTCCTAAACAGCTATGTCTCATGCAGTGTTTCTCAGTGTCTCCTGATTCTGGAACCAGAATGTAGCTTTGTTAGCATCCACCAAGTGCAACACAGCATTACACTGGAAAAATGATCTAGAAATAAGTACAAATGTTTTAAATTAAGTGTATTTACCATTAATTTCAATAGGAAAGTGAGATAGTTTGCCAATGGAATGAGTATTTTTAATCTTAAAATAAGATAATTCGATAATATACACTTGAAACAAGACAATGCAATTGTTTTTTCTTATTTTAAATATTGTTGTCTTGTCTTATTGGCAAAATGTCTCTTATCTCCTCAATTCAAGAACAAAAGCAGTTATTTTAAGAAAATTTTTCAATTGCAGCATTACACTGGAAAAGAAAGACCTAGAAATAAGTCAAAATTTCTTGAATTAAGCTTGAATGGAAAAATGGCCAAAAATTGCACTTTGACCCAAAATGGCCGACTTCCTGTGGGTTTTAGGGCATACCTCCAAGAGACTTTTTTTCATGACTTGAGGAGATCTACCTGTGTTCCAATTTTCAAATCTCTGTGACTAACGGTTTTCCCCCAACTCACGTTAAGGGGCGCTGTGGAGTAATTTGGGGGCGGCCATTTTGGATTCCATTACAGACATGCTATTTCACGCAGGGGGCAATTTACTGCCACATTTTCCTGAGTTTTTGAATATGCTAAGTCCCCTTAAAATGCGTTCAAAGTTAGAAAATAATAATAATAAGAAACAGTACAGATACAATAGGCTCTCGCAGCTTTTGCTGCTCGGGCCTAATTAAGCTTATTTGATTTTTTCCACTTTATAGCTGCGTTCTTTCACCTCTGCAGACCTCACTTCCCTTCTGCCACTGTCCAAACATCAGAAATTGGAGAAACACTTTCCTGTTACTTTGCTTGGTCATGATGGGAAGTTTTAAAAGAATGAAAAGTAGTAAAACAAGGAAAAAAAATTGAAATCTAGAAGTCATTTTTTCCTATAATAAGTGCATTTATTCTTGGATTGAGGAGGTAAAACAGACACTTTGCCAACGGAAGACAATTTTCATTTAAAATAAAAAAACACAATGGCGTTGTCTTATTTCTAGTGCATTTTATCTAATTATTTTATTTTAAGGGTAAAAACACTCATTCCATTGGCAAATCATCTCATTTACCTGCTCAAATTAAGGGTAAATACACTTAATTTAAGAAATGTTTACCTATTTCTAGATCGTTTTTCCAGTGTGAACAGAGAAGCTTAGCTGCTTGGGATGAATCCACTGGACAAACGATCTAGAAATGAAAATGTCTTAAAATAAGTGTATTTACCCTTAATTTGAGTAGGTAAATAAGTAATGTAATACAGCATTAAGGAAAGGCAAGGTGGATGAAAAGAATTGGTAATAATAGCAGTCTAAATCATCGGCCCCCAACCGGGCCCCTCAGATCGCACCATCTGCATGTTTTATTCCTCAGAGGTTGGCCTCTAACAACAGGCTGCAAGGAGCAGCTCCTCCTTAGTGAAGGAAAGGAATATTTAGCTCAGCTTGTGTTTCTGTCCTCAGGTGGTCAGTGAGTCGACGCAGCAACAGCAGGACATCATGTGAGGACCTGAAGAGGACAAAAAGACAAGAAGACGCTCCACAGCAGCCTGAAATTACTGAAACAAAGATGTGCAAATAAAAATTAAACAACGAAAAAAAAGACTCTTCACACAGCCTGATTTCATCATAAAGTAAAATGACTTAACTTTGCTCACCATGTTTGCAGCAGATTGATAGATGACCTGTTGAATGAGTCGCTGCTGCCGCTGCTCTGCAACTTATGCTAGGTTACAGAAACCTCACACTTTCCACGCATTCAGCAGTCTTTGCCTTTCATTATGGGATAGATTTTTAATTAGCATGTCAGAAAGTTTAACTAATGTGTCATGCAGATGGTATCTCTGCAGAAATATTATGCAAAAAGGTTTAAGGGATTGAAGGAGAAGATGGAGATGAGTTTAAGAATAAACTGAATGAGTTTAGAAAGTATGCATGGAACAGCTTTTCTTCTATACTATTACTTAATACTGTTTTTATATATGCTTTTTATCAGATTAAACATTTCGGTGAGACTGGGGGTCTTGTAATTGGTCTAGTTACGAATAAGTTTTATTCAGCAAAAACCCTTAAAACAAAGTTCAGTCCAATTAAACGGGCAACTATTGATAGCAAATTACGGAGCACCAGAAGAGCCACAATTCAGCTCGTTAAATATGTTTTAATGAAACTGTATTTTCTTTATTAGATCATATAATCTATTAATGTACGAATATATCTTTGAATTTTTAATTTGACAGTTTTCGTATCAAATGTCTAAATTATTCATTAAAATTTGATTTATTTCTATGTTTAGGATTTCTTTTATATATACATATATATCTTTTCTGTGCTATTGTGAAATAATCTCAACAGTAAAACAGATTTATATCCTGAAATCTAACCTCTGATTGGTTAACAACAAATTAATTAGTTTACATAGTGCAGTATTAGCCCCGCCCACTTTCCTTGGCTTAAAGGTAAAAGCAAACTGATCTACTTAAAAAGATCAATGAAATAAAACTAATTATCCAAATATGTATGTTTAATTTTACTGTTAAAGTTAAATATATATTTAATTAAAAACAAACTAAATCAATTAATAAAAAAATAATCGGATAAATTTAGATATATAAAATTTCTTGTGAAAGTGTATTTTTGAGGACATATTTATGTTCTGAATTTTGATACCTTTGGTCCTCCATAGTGGAAAAAAAAATAAGATTTTGATACTGTATAATAAAATTAAAACATCCTTTAAAATGAACTTTTATGTAGATTACATTTAACATTTCAGATTTGAATTTTGCAAAGAAAAAAATTCAATTTTCTTAAATCTAAAAACTTTTTTTTGCATTTTCTTATGTTATAGAAGCTTACGTCTGTATATAAGTCTTTAAAAGTTGCTTTTTTGGGAAACAAAATGCAGGTATCATCAACCATGTATCATCAATTATCATGAATGTTTGACGGTCTTCAGAAAGATCAGTCCAACACAGCAGCGGCGTACTGGCCAATAGGAGCACATGCTTTAATGATCATAGCTGTTTTTAAAAAAGCATGATGTCGCCGGCCGACAGAGATTAAATAAAACCCTGCTAAAACATCTCAGAAAATAAATAAAAACATCAAATAAATACATCCCACTGGAAAAAAAGCATGTATTGATCCAACTTAAAACATTAAAAAAAGTAAGTGCTGTGTTTTATGTACAGATTTTACACGGAGCAGCGCGGATGGCGGCGTGTGACCCAGGAATCCGCTTCATGCATTTCAGCTTCTCACAGACAAATAAGAACATAGCAGCCATTCACCTCTCCCTGTACAGCTGATTGTTTTGCTTTTTCCTTTAAAAAAAAAAGGTCAAGACGTTTAAGAATATTCACATTTTTTTTTTTACTACAGAGAAAGATGTTACATCGTCCTGAATTAAGAAAAACCGATGCACATGATCGAAGAATTGGTCTAAGTACAAGTTTAGATGGCTGCTAGTCCGGTTCAGTTCATTTACACTGGCACCTCCATCTGGGTTTAAAATCAAGAGGCAGTTTTTTATGCAAACAGCTAATTTTACGTTATTTTTAAAAGGTCATTTATGCTTTTACTTTGTTTGCACTAAACTTTGTTTTCCAAGTTTGAAGATGTTTCGCTTCCCATCCGAATTGAACCTAAAGAACAGGTTAATGGGGAGTTGTTTGGGTTCTTTGTTAGCCTGCAATACCCGATACTGGCCTATGTCTCTGCAAAGGGGAGTCGTTATAGTCGCTATGGTAACTGTTATAGTTCCTTCTTAAAGTTGTAGGGAAGTCATATTTAAATTTTAAATCATTCAGGTTTAAACGTGTAAATAAACATACTCTTTATCAGATCATATTGTTCCAAAAGTTAGAAAATTTCTATTTTTTTTTTTAAATCCTGTCTTAAAATCTGTTTTTGTTTTTTTTTTTCTTTATCTTCTGCAGGCCAGTTAGTTCTACGTCAGCCTGAACACCTAAATTCGGCCAATCATATATCAACGGTCATCTGTCAATCAATTTTTTCAGAATAAAATTATTCTTCGTTTTATAAAAATCTAACTTTTTGAGTTGCTCATTGACTTTCCTGGTTGGCTATCTTGGCTAACAGTAGCAGCCTGCATTAAAAGCTAATCCGCATAAAGACACATAAATGGGAATCATTATTACCAATAAATGCAAACTAAAAAACTTTTCTGAAATAGAAAAAATCAAACATTTCTCACTGATCTTAACATGATTTTTCATTGTACCGTTTAGGCTGTAATCACAATCTATGGCTGAATTTATAAACACTGTCAGCCCCTTTAAAATCTCAAGCTGGTGTTTATAAATCCTTATGGAAAATGTTATTTTATTTCCTGCGTGTCTCCCTGGTTATAAAAGGGAAGGAACTGAAATGCTAACTGATGAAAACCAGTGTTTATAAATCATCTGGTCCTAAATAAAAGGTCAAAATTCAGCGTTTACTGGAAGAGATGTTTTAGTACCGTTATCATATTACTTATTAGTGTGTTTCTGGGGAGTAACTCTACCACTGGTTCTGGTCCAACAGTGGAAACAAACCTAAAAAACGTCAACTAGAACAATCAGTTATGGAGCCAAACAAAAATGTGGGTCATTGTTGTTATATTTCTATTCAGACCATTTCAGTTTCTAAATATTTCAAGTAGAAAAACAAGGATCCATATTTTCCACATGCGCTGGAGGTGCCAGTGTAAATAAAACTCTGTAGTTTCTCTCTGCAGTCATGAAGACAGCAAAGCTACTTAAACCCTGTTTGGCGTAGCCATGGCTACCGTCTCCGTTCAACAAAACATTGAAGGGGAACCTCCCATTGAGAACCTCCTGCTGGCTGAACCCTGCAGTCCCAGGAGGCGAGGCACCCATTTAAAGAGATTCCCCGGTTTTCTGAGAGCAGTTTGACACTTGTAGAAGATTACTGTCCAGCACCAAGGGTGACAAAGGGTTCCCCCGACATAAAAGTAAAGAAAAGATGTCTCTTCTGGTTTTAAAGAGGGTTGTTGTGTTCCAGATGGCACAGAAAGTGTTTCCAGTTGTGTTTAGCTGTCCTTTAACTGATGCAATAAAGAGGTTGAGAAGCTGGTTGCTCCTCCAGCGTCGGTAGAAAGACAGAACAATGAAGCAGAGTTGGGTTTAGGTTGGTCTTATGTTAGAACCTGAGCTGGTTTTGCATTGAAACTACCAGAAATCTCAGAGAATCGGTTCAGTCGGCTCCTTCAGGTCATTCTTCAGGGTTTTAGATGCAAAGTATGTTTGTTTTCAGTGTTTTTATGTATTTTTTTGTGCATTTTGTCTTAAAAAAGATGCGGTTAATTCATCATATGTACCATAGTGACCACAGCCAGCTGAGGTTAATGAACCAGTAAGGATTTAATGTGTGCAGGGGAATTCTTCTTGTTAGGTAAGTGGCTAAATCTAAGGTGGTTGCATTTCCAATCCTGTGGTTAGTTTAGTGATTGTAGAGTCAGCTGCCTCCCTGATCAAACCTCTGGGAGGTGGAGGATTGGTCAGGCTCGTAGAGGAGGACCTGCTGCCCCGGTGAGCGGCGTCGTGGAGCCGCAGTCGTAGCCCATCTCCACCACAGCGTGAGAGCCTCCCACCAGTCGGCCCGGGAAGGGCTGCGCCTGAACCTGCCGGTCCCGGAAACTCTGGATGTAACTCTGCACAAAAAAACAACAAAAACAACAGCTTTAGAAACGCAGAATTTTCACATTTTTAAGTTAAGTCGACCAAAAAAGGCAACGTCTCTAATGGTGGCTACCGGCGACAGGACGTCGGTGTCGTAGCGGCGGATGGGGTTGGGCTTGCGGCGGTAGGCGGGCTCTGCATTGAGCTGCTTGGCCTGGTTATGGTGGGAGGAGCCTTGTTGCTGCTTTTTCTTCTTCTTGTTGCGGTAGCGGTCGTCTCGCTGACGAATTCGCATCACCTGCATCCTCCTCTGCTGCCGGCTGATGATTACTGGGAAGGAAATCGGACGGTTACCGAGGAGACATACATTCATTCGGAAAACAACCTGTTTTATTGGTCTGATGTAAGATATTGTAGTTGTAGAAGTTAGTACATGAATTAAATCTTTCATCTAATGCAGTGTTTCCCGACCTTTTTTTACTTGGGTTGTGTATTTCTTCTTATCCCCCCATCAGTCAAAAGTATTGATGATTGTACAAAAGTGGAATGCACAATAACTGGTTAGTAGTATCGGTTTTAGTGTTGCGCTGATGCCATTTTTGGCCCCGATACCTGGCTGTGCAGTATCGGCTGATACCATCTATTTGAAATCGATGTGTCTATATATGAAGAACTGCATATTAACTGGCTGTAACATAATTGCCATCATGGCTTTGTCAGGCTGCTGCCTACTTGACAGTTTCATCGTGATTTAAAGCGGGAATTTACGACGGATTTACTTTGAATAATTCTCATTGCGAAGGAGGTTTTAATTGCAGGAAGCCACTGAACATTTCTGATGATCTCACCTTTGGTGTGGGAGTATCCCTCAGCAGTCACCTTCCACTGCACTATGACCCCCAGCAGGGTGAGGGAGGGCCACACTCCCAGCACCAACCACGTCATCCAGCACACCGGCTTCCCCGGCTCCACCTTAATCCGCTCATAAAAGTAAAACATGAGCGCAAAGAGCTCCACGAAGTAGTCCAACGCCACAGTGATGACGGCAGCACCAAACACGGCCGTGGACATGGTGGTGAAGAGGCGCTGCCACTGCAGCGTCAGCACGGCGAACAGCATGCCCAGCCCAAGCAGCACGCCCAGGGGCACCCAGACGGAGCGCGACGGGTTCTCAGAAAGCTCCACCATGCCCACCAGCGTGGCCACGCCCACCAGCAGGCCCAGCAGCAGGCCCACCATGAAGAGGCCCACGCTGCGAACCAGCATGGTGACCAGGCCGCAGAGCGTCCCGATGCCCAGCCCGATGCCAACAGAGGCCTCCACGCTCAGCTGGGTGTCCAGCACGCGCTCCTTGTAGCAGAGCATGAAGATGACCACGGAGCCGAACATCAGGCCCGTCAGGAACATCACCGCCTTGAAGCAGCGGTAGCCTGAAATGACACGCCAGGAATCGAGGTGAGAGGAAATCAAACCCGGGGTTCCGACCTTCATCGCCTCCATCCTCTTCGTCACTCACCAAAGAAACAGTAGATGATGCCAAAGAGGCAGCACATGGAGCAGACCACGGAGGGGACCACCGTGTAGCGCCCGTCAGCGCGCTCACAGGCGTCCAGCCGCTCGGGGCTCAGCCCCTGGTCCGGAGGCAGCAGCATCGTCTCCGGGGTGGTCGTCATGGCAATGGGCGGCAACCAGAACAGGAGGGTGGGAGGTGAGGAAGAAGGGAGGTTATGGAGCGGTGCTCAGGTGAGCGGCTTCACCTGCAGAGACACGAAGGAGAAGAAACGGTTTAATCAGGAGGAAACTGTAAAGATTCCTGTTACTGTAAACTTAACGGAAAGAAGGAAGCAAATAGATTTAATATCAGGTAGAATCGCACACAGTTTGAGGGGAGGAAGCTCTGGGAGAGCTGCAGGCGCTTAGAGCTCAGGTGGGATAACCTGTCTTCATGTGTGGAAGAAAACGGGAGAAAGAAACCAAAAAAAGTAATTTTATTAATAAGATTATTTACATCATATTGGGCTTTAATTCTGACATGAAGCTTTATTTGAACTATCAAGTCCATTGTTTGCTTTGATCTTCCATAGTCCTCCTCTCCTTTCCTACCTTCCTGCCATGTCCAGGTCTCCACCCTTCACCTCATCTCCTGCCGTCACCATCTCTCTCCCAAAGTTTCCAGGTTTCTGGGTCAGAGGTCATGCTTATATAACAGCTTCCCTCTGATATTCCTCCATCTGCTTCCTTCTGGATTCATGTTACAAATTGTTCTTTTTTTCCACCTGTTTGTTCAGCAAACATGAAAGTCTCTTTATTCCTCTTTCCCCCGTGGCGAGCTACCCCCCTCCCTGTGCATTTTTAAAGGAGGGGTGGGGTTTAGGTTCTGACCTGCAGAGAGAGACGGGAACCGGTCTGACGCGGTTTCAGCTCTATTTCACCCAAACATCACCTTTCAAAGCTTTTCTGCACATGGCCTGGTCTAAACTTCTCCTTCCATGGTGAACGGGATTCATTTTCACTGGAAAGTGGCTGATGCACACTCTCCTCATTTGAAACATGTAGATTTAGATCAAACCATCTCTAGCTTTGCTGCATCCCAGCAGCCTGCAGAGTGAATGCTGTTTAAGGAGGGAGAGCAGAATCTACCTCCTACAGGCTTTCAGATAGCAATGTGTACGGGCGTACATTAATACGCCCTTTACTAAAAAAATGACAACATGTATGATCTGTTTTTGGAATGATTTTCCCTGGAAACTTTGCTCACATGTTCAAAATTTCACAAGCAGATGGTGGAGATGGAAAAATGTAACTTTAGCTGCTGGACGCGCAGCATCAACCAATCAGAGAAGCTGATCTGGGAGCTGGCAGGGAGACAGACACAGCACTGCTGATGCAGAGCGCTATGATCACTCCTCTGAAACAGTTTATTGAACACAGGAGCAGCAGAAGCATCAGATGCATCTAAACACACATTAATGGACATCTGAGCTTCATGTAGACAAGCATCAGAAATGAAGCAGCAGAAGCTTTTTGCTGCTCAAAGCGCGTCTGCTGTGAACGTAGCATAAGAGACAGAGACAGACTTCCTACGCTGTTAATTATCTTAGTCTGGGCAGAACCTCTGAGCAACAGATTTATCCGCACTAAATAAATACCTGCTAACCTTAAAAAACTCAGAATATTCAACTCAACTCAACCTTTATTTATAAAGCACATTTAAAACCAAAGTGACCAAAGTGCTGTACAGGAATCACAGTTTAGGAACATAAGATAAGAGCTGAAGGCTAAAGTACATCAACACATAAAAATAAAATAAGATAAATGTTTCAATTAAAATACATTTTAGAATAAAATAAAATTTAAAATAAAATGTTGCCAAATGTCCACCTAGACAAGATTAAAAGCCAGGGAGAAGAAATGTGATTTTAAAGAGGATTTAAAAACCTTAAAGGAGCCTGCTGATCTAACATGCCAAGGCAAGTTATTCCTGAGCCTCGCTGCCATAAAGGCTCGATCACCTTTGGTTTTAAGTCTGGTTTTAGGCATCGCAATATAGAAAATAATTGCAGAGGTCTAATAAAGAAGTTAGATTCATTCTGCAGAAATGAAGAAACAACCTTTAACCACAAACTTCAGAAAAAAATAGAACAATGGGTGAGGAGAAAAAAATTAGAACTTCCAGTCTATCAACTCAATTTATCAGGGAGTGCGGCATAAACGTAGCATCAGACTTTCTAATTGTTTGAATTAACCTATGAAACATAATATTGTACCTAAAATGAAACTTCCACCTCTAATCAAGCACATAAACTTCGCATAATTGGAAAAAAGTAATGTTTGAACAAAGAAACTGCATTCCACGTCAAAATGCAGAAAATATATGGAGCTAAATCAGTGTCAATTTTCACAAGTGATTGAAACTTCACACACACAGTATGATTCACACAAGCATACAAGATTCACACATGCACAGCACATGATTTGCCAAAGTATTTCTGGTCCATAAACAAATATAAATATAAGTACCAGTGGTCTTTAAAATTCACTGCATACACAAATGCGTTTTTTTAAGCAAGGATGGTTTGCAACCAATCACAGAGCTCCCTTGTATAATCATAACCAATCACAAGAAAGTATTCCACGTGGGATGAATATTTTTTCAGAAATACCTTTTTGCGAATCTTGTCCTGTGCATGTGTGAATCAAATATGTGTATTTGTGAAAATCTAGACAGATTTAGCTCCATAAAAATAGTGTCTAAATTTCAACATTTTCTGGGGTAGGATACCTCCCACCCCCATACATAGACTATAGATGTGATACATCAATGTCAGACATCCTATGAAATATTCCTAGCTAACAGCCTGACCTGTTTTATTAACCTGAAACATGAAGAAGCAAAAAGATATGGCAAAACTAAAGGTATTAAATTCAATTTATGAGTAATATTAAATAATAATGCATTATGTAAAGTGTTTTCCCCTCCTTAAACATAGAGTAATGTTTGCTCCTCTGGGAGGCTTGCTGTCTGACAGAGAGGAAAAACTGTTTTCTGCAGGGAAGGTTGTTTAGAAAAACATCTGGGAGTCAAAACTGCGAGATTCCTCTGAAATACGAATGTTTTGCTGTTTGCTTTGCATCAAATGCAGCCGCCATGAGAAGGGATGCAGGGCTGCTGAATGAAAATAGCAGCACGGCGCTGAGACGACTGAGGACAGATGTAGAGAGAAACACGGACATCATGCTGCACGCCAACTGAACGCTTTGATCCGCTTTTTGTCATTTTAATAATCATCTTGTCTCAGATTAGCAGGTCGCAGCCCAGTGACCCGCAGCATGACTGATAGTGTGTGAGTTCGGAGGCATGGAGCTATTCCTCTCTGCAGATAAGGATGCACTCCTGTGTTTGCAGTCGGATCATCCTCTGAACTAAAAATAAAAAATAAAACGTCAGGAATTTCTTCTTCTGCTGCACAGACCGGCAGCTGCAACAATAACAATCTCCTCCTGCTTCCTGTCTGTTGTCATGACGACAGAGGGATGCTGAATGACAGGAGAGCGACTAATCCGAGTCTGGAGGCGGGCCAATCAGAGGCGGGGCCGTAGATCCCATAGCAACAGTGTGAGATCCAATCAGGGGCCCCGTCAGAGTGTGTTTTGCCTTTTCCTGCTCACGTTGTGAGGACCTTCATTTGTTTACATGCCTGCACTCTAAGAGCGACTTCAGCCTGAGGACAAAGAGCAGCCATGTGATCCCAACCGTCAGGCTGGAGGAGAAGCTCAGTATCTGAGCTCTTCTAACAGAAACCTGAAGTCAAAGCTTCTGTTTTCACTTTATTAACAAACCGCATCATTTCTATGCCTTATTTTCATCCCTAATTTAAGTTTTCTGTTCATTAGATTTAAATCTGCCTGCATTTATTTGGTTTTATTGTATTTCTGGTCATATTTGCTTTCTTATTTTCGTTTATTTTGATGTTTTTATTCGGTTGTTCCCTCATTTCTGACTGTATTTCCTCACCTCTACATTTTAAGTGACACTTCTGACCAGCTGTCTAATAATCATTACACATATTTACTGATATTAGCATTTTTAGATTTGATTTTTGATCATTTTTAACGTTTGTTTTCCTTTCTAACTCATTTTAATGTCTTGCTTCTTTGTTAATGTTCAAATTAAGATGTTATGATTCTAGGAAAGCAAGCAAAAAATAAAATAAAGACCACATATGGAAAAGAAAGAACCTGAAAGAAACAAAAACAAAGTAAGGTCTGATTTAGATGCTCTGTATGTGAGGAGGTATGTTTTAAACACATGCAGATCCACTGATTGGTTCTCATTAACGTGTGCAGCTTGGCCTCTCACTCTGACGGCTGTTTTGCATGAGCTGTGCTTCACCTGAACCCTGACCCAGTCAGAGGCAGGTCAGATCAGGTCATGATAGCAGAAACTCTCCTGTTTCTCATCTTCAGTCTATGATGATGATTAAAGATCCAAATGGTACGTTTTCAGAAGCTATAATCATATTCTGAGTTGGAAAAAAGAAACAACTGAAGCTTCTTCTAAGAGGGGAGATCTCTGACATTTAAAGGGACAGAAGATGATCTTTCCCTGATCTATCTCTATAGTTATGCTGCTATAGGCTTAGACTGCTGGAGGACATAGGGACCCCTTTTTCATCATTCTGCTTCATTCTATCTCTATTCTCCCA
>NW_015151106.1:442761-446404 GCF_000732505.1 Cyprinodon variegatus
TATATAACAACTGCAAAACACTCTTAATAAATAAGTTGTGACCTGTGCATTTACCAAGCTCTGAAATAATAATAACATTACAAGAAAGTTGTTTTTGTTCCAAATATATACCTGAAGGTAAAGAATGATTGCATTTATGCTAAGATCGCCACCAATTTCTTCACTGATTAACACACACCTCAGCAGATGGCCGCTCACACTGAGCCTGGTTCTGCTGGAGGTTTCTTCCTGTTCAAAGGGAGTTTTTCCTCTCCACTGTCGCTACAAGCATGTTTAGTGTGAGGGATTGCTGAAGAGTCAATAAGTCGATGCAATCAAATGGTTTTCCTTAGATAGAAACCTTTGAATCAATTTGAACTGGAAAGTGACCTGAGATGACATGATGTGAATTGGAGCTATAGAAATAAAATGAATAGAATTTAATTACTTAAAAAATTTGATATAATATTATCAACCAATATTTTCCCCTTTTCCTTTTTACTTTATTCACCACCTTTCACCAGAAACTTCGATGTCCTAGCAACTAAACTCATCACTCTTCGTATAACAGACGCCGTCATCATGTGACACATGATGACAGTTTTTCAAATGCCTTTGGGTCCAAAGATCTCATTAGAATTCTCTCAGCTTTGCAAAGTCGTTACACAACTCAGGTTCCTCACTTGAGTTTTAGCTTGAAAGAAAAACCGGAATGAAAACAAAACAAAGACCAAAATCCAAGGAAACGTCTACAGTTGCTGCCAAATGACTGCAAACCTGTTGCAGCCCCAGCCTAACCTTAAAACACAGAACTGCTGACTGATAGACAGGCATAGTTGCTCATTTTTTCAGCTCATCCTGCTAGTTTTTTACAGACCTGCTGCCAAAAAATTTTTATTTTATGCACCATCATGCATGGAAAGATGCATTTTGAAATAAACCCCTAATTAAACATAGGTCTAATTTAAGAAAGAATTGAGTTTTAATGTTAAAAAGCGTCCAGGTGTAAATAATATAATCAAACATGAAGTCAGAAAACAGAAAATCTTCTGGTAAATTCTTTCACCATAGCAGCCAAGAAAACACTGACTGCAAATCTGATGATCTTTTGTTCACCTTCAGTGAGGAACGTAACCTTCTGGTAAACGTGAAAAACTCGCCCGTCGATGTGTCACAGAACAGATTTCGCTGACAGCTCACAACGTGAGCGGTGCGAGCGTGGGGAATGTCAGTCGTGACCTGAGCGGTGGTGGAGACCTGCTGCTGATGGAGTGAGATCATCCTGATCCCTCAGCTGGATGCAGAACTGAGCCAGTTTCCAACTGTCTGGTTAGGATTCAGTTAAATAAGAAAGAGAACGAAACAAGCTCCAACAACGACACTAATCATCCACAATCTAGAGAGTTAGAGTAGAAAAACTATGATCGTAACTCTTCCTGGTTCATAGGCCTAATCTTGAGTTTAAACATTTCTCCATCTATCCGTCCATCACGCTTTATCCCTGCTGGGCTCAGGATGGATGCTGGTGCCTATATCCAGCAGTCTACAGGCGAGAGGCGGGGTCGTCCCTGGACAGGTCGCCACTCCATCACAGGGCAACACAGAGACAAATAACTATCCACGCTGCGGACTAAAGAATTTTGAGGTCTGTCTGTTCTTAGCCTCACAGGCTCCAAACCTTTCAGCAACTTCATGGCATGAAGGGAAGGACTGCTGTTATTAGGAGATCCATCTGACCAGTGAAAGATATATTAACCTAACAGGGAACGATCCTGATGAACTGAAGTTGTTTTTCAAGTGTGAGAAAGTTCTTTATGCCGGTGGTGGGTTGGTTCCCCTGGGGGGAGTGTGTGTGATTTTAAGTATGTAGTGAAGTTGCCTCAGTCAGAGCTCTATCTCCCCTTCTGAAGACGTTAAATTTGAACCTTTTTTCTTGCAAGACATACCTCTGTCAGGTATCAGCTCCCTAACTTAACTAACTTAACCTAAGGAGAAGTTAGAGAAGCCAATTAACATAACAGTCATGTTTTTGCACTGTGGGAGGAAACCAGTGTTCTGTCGGATCAGCATACCCCATCAGACCAGCATACCCATAGTCAATATATATGCCATAGACGTCAGATTTATATGTATTTCTTTACTTTTGTACGAAAATACACTTTTAACTACCTCAACGAGTGTGTATCACGTTAGTCATGTACAAAAAAAAAACAATCAGATCACCATATGCTTCAAAAAACACCAGAATGTAAGTAATTGAATTGCTTTTTGTACATACAAAACTAAAAAGATAAAAAGGTTTTGACTACAGTTATGCTGGGATGACACAAAACCGGAGTACCCAGAGAGAACCCACACATGCTCAGGAAGAACATGCACACTCCACGCAGAAAGACCCTGGGCTGGGAATCAAACCGGGAACTTTCTTGCTGCAAGGCAGCGGTGCTAACCACTGCTCCGCTGAGCGGCCCTTAACACTTGTCATTAGATTAAAAATATATATATAATAAATAATGTTTTTGAAGTGCCTAAAAGCTCAGCAGCTGGATCAGAACATCTCAGATAGAACAGGAAATACCTCTAATTGGTCAGATCAGACTGTTTCCTTCCATCCTCAGCCAATCAGGTGAATCCATCCCAGATAGATTAAGTTCAACCAAATAGATCCATTTTTAAAGCCAAATCAGCGGTTCTGTTTTCTGTTACAGGGGGGAGTCATCATGAGGGGCAAGGAGCCAATCAGATGCAGACTGAGTTAGTCAGCTGATTATAAATGCTGAATCAAACACATGCACACTGGAAAAACGATCAAGAAATAAGTAGAAATGTCTAAAATTAAGTATATTTACCCTTAATTTAAGTAGGTAAACGAGATAGTTTGCCAATGGATTAAGATTTTTACTCTTAAAAGAAGATAATTACATAATATACACTTGAAATAAGACAATTCAATTGTGTTTTCTTATTTTAAATGTAAATTGTCCTGTTCCATTGGCAAAATGTCTCTTTTGACTCCTCAATTCAAGAACAAAGGCACTTAATTTTAGAAAAAAATTACTTATCTAAATTAAGATTTTTTTCAGTGCAATCCCAGGATCCAAATTTTCTACTGGAATAAAATAAAATCTCAATAAGACACTTTGCCAATGGAAAAAGACAATTTACATCTAAAATAAGAAAAAAAAATTGCTTTTTCTTATTTCAAGTGCATTTTATCTAATTATCTAATTTTAGGAGTAGAAATACTCATTCCATTGGGAAATCATCTCATTATCTACTCAATTTCAGGGTAAATACACTTAATTTAAGAAATATTGACTTATTTCTAGATCTTTTTTGCAGTGTCCTATGAACTAATCAGAGATTATGAGGAACAAATATCTGGTGGTGTCAAAAGTTCACACATTTGTTACCTCAGTAGAAGTATAGATGCAGTATCATCTTGACCTCTTTACTCAAGTAAAAGTGAAAAAGTATGTGCTCCAAAAACTACTTAAAGTATAAAAGTATAAAGTAACCTTTAAAAAAAACAGCCAGATGCCACTATATGAACTGAAAGCTCAATTTTTCGACTATTTCGACTAGTCTCCCCATACGCTCTCGCCTGTGTCCGACCTTTCAGACGTTTCAACATCTTTTTCTGAATCCCACATTGTAGCATGGC
>NW_015151106.1:446414-448886 GCF_000732505.1 Cyprinodon variegatus
GACAATTCACGTTAGCAGTTTGAAGAACACCTGCTGGCTTCTGATGGTTTCCTTTAGCGAACCAATGAGTGTTTGCGTTCTATGACTCATCCAATCACACTAGTTTTCACTAGATGTGGGTGGAGCCAATGATCTGCATTGGATGGAGCACATGACGGGAAATAAAGATTTAGAAACATTAAACCGAAGCCAAGAGTAACGAGTAACATTTGATTTAAAAGTGTAAGGAATAGAAAGTACAGATACTGGTGGGAAAATTGAATTAGTAGAAGGCAGAAGCAGGAAGAAAAATAAGTAATGGAGTAAAATATAGATACCTAAAAAGTGTACTTAAGTACAGTAATGAAGTATTTCTACTTCCTTACTTTACAGCTTTGCAAATATCTAAACTAGACTTTGACCCAAATCCACCTCTAAGGAGATAAAACTCAGGAAAACAATCCAGATCCTTTAAAAACATTGCGATTTTTTTCCGTTACCAGGATCAATAAAACCACCTTGATAACATTTCCTTGTTTTCACCTGTTCTTCCCCTGAGCAACGTCAGAGAATATTTGAAGGTGTCTGAACACGTCTTCCTCTGTGGTTTTCAATTAGTAACTAAAAAAATGAAATAGCTCTGTCGTGATGAAGAAAGGAATAAAATAATTAACACAAATCCAGAACTAAAACACTCAAAGTCAGATATAGATGTATAGGGAGTGGGGGAAAAAATAATTATTTTCCATTTTGTTTACTTTATTACATAAATCTTTTAAAGATCTTTAAAAATCTGATTTTTGGAAACATTCAAACGGACTCCAGCATTTTTATTTACTTCTCTTCTAAAGCTTATTACCTGAAAATGTTTGATTTTGTTTGTATAGCTTAAAATTGTCCTTATGTTTTGATTTTCTTCAGATCCTCAGCTGATGATTTTATCTAAATTCCTGTGGCAGAAGAAGACGGAGGAGGAGGGACGGATAAAAAAGGATGAATGGGAATAAAAGCAGCCGTGTCCTTCCCACTGAGCTAAGTTATGCAACAGCCTCATAAAGCATTACTCACTGCTCCTCAGCTGCGTCCCGAGTCACTTTGCATTGGCAACGACTCCCTGGTCTCAAAGCAGGAAGAAGAGACACGGAGCGGCAGCACATGTTGAACAGGTGCAGCGAGGGGAAAATAAACCCTCACAGGTTACAAATATCCTGTTAGATCCATTTATTTCTGACAAATACACCAAAATCTGTAAAACTTGTTGATTCAAATTAACCGACTTGGAAATCTTAGCATCATAAGCATTTTTATTACATTTCCCTGCATTTAAACACCTTTAAAAAACTTAACATCAAAGCCAGCTGAGCTTTAGATGAAGGTAAAATAGAAAAGCTGGTAGAGCGAAGGCTTTTCTGCAAACTAGATCCATCTTTTCCACAGAAAACCAACATAGACGGCAGCAAACCTCATGTTTTCCTATCAGAATAAAATCCAAAACAGCCAAAGATGTCCTGCAAAGTCCCAGAAACGGATAATGTGATCAGTTGTCGGAGGTAAAGCTGATCACTGACCTGAGGATGCCTGGATCTGAGACGTCCTCATCCCTGCCTGTCCTGCTCCTGAGCGCCGGCTCTATGAGCGCCGGCTCTATGATCAGCCCTCAGAGTTATTCAGGAGGTAACAGGCTGGTGGGCGAGGGGCCAGGGACGAGCTGCCAGCGTCCCACCGCTCTCAGTGTGTCACCGGTTTACATGTCAGCTTCCGGAGAGGTCTGCTGGCGTCGATGGGCTCTGCAGATGAAGCTGTGCTGTTGCTCATCAATAAGAACTGGGTCTATGGGAAAACGTGACCGAAATGAGGCCGCCACCGGGAGCAGCGGCACATGTCTCCATCACAGAGGCAGGAACAAAGAAGGACTGACCAGGGAATGCTGAATACATTCCCACAGGGAGGTGGGGGGACATTAATCTATGTTAATGCTAACAAAGCTAATCTTTATGATCATTCTAATCATCTGCATCACTATCTGAAAATAGTCGAATCTTTAGCTGCTAAAAATATTAATAAATTAATAATCTGATTACTAACAATTACCTGATTGCTCTTTGGGTTTCATTCTTAAACTGTAGGATGGATGGATGGATGGATGGATGGATGGATGGATGGATGATGGATGGATGGAGAAATGGATGGATGGAGAAATGGATGGATGGAGAAATGGATGGATGGATGGATGGATGGAGAAATGGATGGATGGAGAAATGGATGGATGGATGGATGGATGATGGATGGATGGATGAAATGGATGGATGGATGATGGATGGATGGAGAAATGGATGGATGGATGGATGGATGATGGATGGATGGATGGATGGATGGATGGATGATGGATGGATGGAGAAATGGATGATGGATGGATGGATGATGGATGGATGGATGGATGGATGGATGGATGATGGATGGATGGATAATGGATGATGGATGGATGGATGATGG
>NW_015151106.1:452389-453620 GCF_000732505.1 Cyprinodon variegatus
GGATGGATGGATGGATGGTTGGATGGTTGGATGGATGGATGGATGGATGGATGGATGATGGATGGATGGATGGATGGATGGATGGTTGGATGGTTGGATGGATGGATGGATGGATGGATGGATGAAGGATGGATGGATGGATGGATGGATGGTTGGATGGTTGGATGGATGGATGGATGGATGGATGGATGAAGGATGGATGGATGGATGGATGGATGGATGGAGAAATGGTTGGATGGATGGATGGATGGATGGATGGATGGATAGAGAAATGGTTGAATGGATGGTTGGATGATGGATACTAGTAAAAAACCTCTCTAGAAAAAAAAAAAGCTTTTCTATTTCCTGTCTTTTTCTACTGGATGAACTGATTAATCCAGGTGTGTCTGACCTCAGTTACCATGGAGACATCGGCCAGAAACACAATAATAATAATAATAATAATTTCATTTTATTGATCTCACACTGCAGAAGTTCTGTTCCTCCTGACGCTCCTGATCATGGCTGCCAAAGCAGCTTCTGTGCTTTAATATCTAGAATCCTTCCTGATAAATGAAGCTGCTCCAGAGGCTCTGAGAGCAACACATTCAAAGTTAACCATTTAGAAAACTATCCACATGCCTCAGGTCCTCCAATGTTTTAGCTGGAGAACCAAGAAACTGCTGAAAAACCACAGATCTAAAAGAAACAGACAGCGCAGCAGCTGCTGACGGAGTGGCGTGAACATGAGTAGAAGAAGGCCAGTCACATCTGATGACTCGTTCATGCAGCTTATTTTCAGCAATCTCACCCACAAACACCAGCGTGACTCTGTGAGGACGAGGCAGCAGCGCCGAGGCGTTCTCGCACCTCCTCAGCAGATTACATAATGAACCCGGTCACATGGAGAACCTGGCTAATGCTGCTGATGTCACTTCCTGTCAGGTGGAAAATCTAACCATGGAGTACGAGGAAAGGAACCATAGAAGATCCATCTGAGCCAGTAAGAGTTACCTTAAGGACCCCTTAGTTAAGCTGTGAACAAACTCAACAGGAAGAGGATGCTGCTGCTCAGATGATGGTTTATACACAAAACACCCAATTTAATTCTATTCAGTGTATTTCTATAGCTCCAATTCACATCATGTCATCTCAGGTCACTTTCCAGTTCACCAGATCATCCAGTCAGATTGATTCAAAGTTTTCTATCTAAGGAAAACCAGCTGATTGCGTCTTCAACAATAACTCACAC
>NW_015151106.1:454490-455914 GCF_000732505.1 Cyprinodon variegatus
GTTGATATATGATTGGCCGAATTTAGGTGTTCAGGCTGACGTAGAACTAACTGGCCTGCAGAAGATAACGAGAAAAAACACAGATTTTAAGACAGGATTTTTTTAAAAATAAAAATGTTCTCAATTTTGGGAAAATATGGTCTGATAAAGAATACATTTATATACATGTTTAAGCCAGAATTTGACATTTAAACATAACTTCCCTACGATTTTTAAGCTGTTTCCGATCATTATTGCTGCTCATAATTTGACACAGAGGTGCAACACTTGCCTTTTCTCCTCAAAGAACTGCAGGTTTTCCTATATGCAAGAGAAAATGCTCCATCCAGGGTCATTTAGATGTTTAAAAGAAATCCCAGCTGCTCTCTGATCCCCGTCTTCTCTAAAGACAAAACAGGATCCCAGCCGAGCTGATTATGAAATAAAAAGAAGCTCTTAACATCGTTACAGGCAAAGCCGGAACCTGTTTATATATGTTAAGATCAGCTGTGTTCTTTCTGGGTGATACTCTTCCGACTGTCGGTCTGTTTCCCTGAGCTCCAAACCTTCTGCAGTCTCTTTTTTTTTTTACACTGATCAGATTTGACTGAATGGAAAGCAGCTGGAGGCGAGGTCAAGTTCTAGATCATCACCATGTTGTTAGAAAAAGCATCAGATGGAGATCTGAGGAGCTCCAGCATCATCAGATCTGCTGCTTTAGATCCAGATCATCACTTTCTGACCCTAAAGCTGAGTGTCTGCTGCTGATGCTGCACGTCTGAGGAGAAATAAGAGTCTTATCTTGTTTCCTTATTTCTTATGTAACAGTCTCAGTCCTGCAGACCTGATTTGTTCTTCCTGCTCAGTGAGGCTGATGCCCCCCCTGAGGATCCATCCAGCTCCTTGTTCCCATGGAGGAGAGATCCTCACTGGGAGGTGATCCTCCTCCACACTGCAGAGCGCTCCTTTCCTTTGGCGTTAGAAATGCAAACACAGAACTGGCCAGAGGTGATGATGCTTACGGCGTTTTTATTTATGATGCTTTATGGGAGCATTTTTCCAACCTCTTCTGTCTTTCGCATCATTTGGATTAAAGCAAGATTTGGTTATAAAATATAGCAAAAGTTCTGCAACTTTTCAAACTTTTGGTTAAATGTACAAACGTTTCTGCTAAATTAAGCAGGGATGGGATCGTTTTATAAACAGCAAACGACCAAAGTATTTGGTTTTGTTCATTTCTAAGTGATGCTTTTTTATCTTCAAAATAAAAGTCTGCTCATATTCACTAAACTTCAGAAAGTTCTTTAAATCTGAAATGATTCCATCCTGTTCAATAAATGATCAGTGTTTTTAATTCAGAGTAATTTTCATGTGAATGTGCTTTACTGGAGGCGTCCATGTTTGTCAAAAAACACTACTGCCACCTACCCGTTAGTGACATTGTC
>NW_015151106.1:456249-459397 GCF_000732505.1 Cyprinodon variegatus
CTCTGGAAATCTTCAATAATTGTTGTTGATTGCAGATGTGTCTAGTAGTTCCCATTGATTTAGCTTGGAAAGCGGGGAGAATGGCGCTAGGCTAACCGCACCGTGACGTCACTGCTGGAAGATGGCAGGAGGGAGGGGCTACTATATTTGGGCAAAAATGGCCGCTCCCAGACTCAGTGATCGAATTACGAAAATCTTTGTTTTAATTTTTTTAACGTTAAATTTATCACCGCAAACGTATTATTTTTTAAATAATGATCCATTAGTTATTTTTACCTTAAGGTCTTATTTAGCTTTTGTGACCTAATGTGAATCTTTTCAGGTGATTTTGGTTTATTTTGATCACTTTGCTTCAATGGAGCCTCATGGTCTTTACTTATTCTCTCTTTATTAAACGTTTTAGTAACATCTATGTCTCTCCTTTCTGAGTCTCTTTCAATTTCTTCATGAAGTTCTTAATTTGTATGAAAATTGTATGTGAACTTTGTATTTTTTGTGAGTTTATTTTCCTTTTGGGTCTGATTTGAACAGTTTTGCATCAGATTTTGTTCAGATAAGAGAAGGATTTTCCTGCAATGGGGAAACTGTATCATAAACACAGACTCACAATTATTAGAAATGAAAAGAAAAGAAAAAAAGGAACATATTACTCTAATCTTAAAGAGTAAATAAAAATAGCAGTGGGGAATTTTTAATTTTTTATGTTAGTTTTTCTTATTTAATGCTTTTTATCTGGAACTTGTCATTGTTTACATCATCGCTCTTCGTTTTATTGTTTTTATGTCAGTTTGCTTTGGGTTTTGGTTTATAATATTGTGCAGCCTTCTTTGTTTGTGGATATTCTGTCTCATTTCTTTTTTTTTTTTTTGGTTTCATTTTATAATTTGGACCTTCTTCACATTTTAAAGCGAAATTCTTTTCTGTGACTGTCATTATTTTACCTTTTCAGGATTTTTTTTTCTCCTTTTTGCTGCTTTTCTTTAATTCAGGCGGTTTTGTTTCACTTTGAAACTGATTAAATCCATTCTTTCTCTGTTTCTGGACATTTATTTCCTTTTTCTCAGGGTTTGGATGCTTGGAATCGTTTTCCGTTCTTGTAATTTCGCATCTTTTTCTTTAAGATTATGGATTTTTGTATTTCTCTGCAGTCGTTTAAGTTTCTTTGCTCCTTTAAAATCTGTTTTTCTGCCACATTCGGTCATTTTAGGGGGTTTCCATTTCCAAAAATGAAATGCATTAATGTGACAGTGTGACGTTTCTGCAGGTAAATAAGGTTTTAGGTCAAATCTTTAGACTTTTGGAGACATGATGCAGCTAAAACCAGGAACAAGCAGCAGAGAAGAACGCTCAGATCTTCCCCTTCCTAAATGGTTTCAGTAAAGTGAATAAACTCTGCAGCAAACCTCAGATACATGAAGCTGAGTGATGTTCCCACCAACAGGGGAACCGACCAGAGAATCCGGCCTCTGAAAGCAGAAACGGATCCATTAATGGAGCAGCAGCTCTAACTGAGCCGTAATTACCAGCCTGCCAGTGGCTGAAAGACTAATTTCATTTTGTCTGAAATAAAAAGCTCTGCTTCGGGTTCTGCTGCAACCCAAAGGATCCGCTGTGATATCACTCTGATCAGGGCGTTGATAACAGTCTGAGCCTTCCACAGGAACAGAGCTTCCTGCTCCGGTTGCTGCTGAACAGAGGAGAACGCTGCTCCGTGTTCTACTGACCACCATCTGTGTGCAGAGATCAGCCTCAGAGGACCTGTTGGATCCAACAGCTGAACAAACATCTGGTGCTCAGCCGCCTGCAGCGCTGCAGTGCAGAACCAGATTGATACAGCGATCAGAGGACCTGAGTGATGAAGAGTCAGGAGCCGAGTCTGAGGAACCGTCCAAAACACGCCTGGTTTGGAACATCTAGAATTCAGAAACAAGCTTTTATTCTCTTTCAGTTCAAATTCATAGTTAAGCTAATCAGTTATTTAAACTTCATGCATTGAAAATATAACCGCCTGTTGGACTGGAATTTAAGGGTTCTGGTGGTGCGTTTAAATGCTCCTGGAAAGTTGGGATTTAACCTAGAACAGAAGGTTCTGACAAAGAAACGAGAATAATGTTGCATCCTGGACTGCGCTGTGTGCAGGACTGATAGAGTAGAGTAGAGTAAAATAGAACAGAACAGATTGGAATAGAATAGAACAGAATAGAAAACAATAGTATAGAATAGGATAGAATAGAACAGAATAGAATACAACAGAACAGATTGGAAAAGAACAGAACAGAATAGAATAGAATAGAATAGGACAGAACAGAATAGAAAAAACTAGAATAGAATACAACAGAACAGACTGGAATAGAATAGAACAGAATAGATTGGAATAGAACCGATTAGAACAGAATAGGACAGAGTAGAATAGAATAGAACACAAAAGAACAGATTGGAATATAACAGAATAGAATAGAATAGGACAGAGTAAAATAGAATAGAACAGATCAGCATAGAATAGAACAGAATAGAATAGAAAAAAATAGTATAGAATAGAGTAGAATACAACAGAACAGATTGGAATAGAACAGAATAGAATAGGACAGAGCAGCATGGAATAGAACAGAACAGTTTGGAAATAGAATAGAATAGAATAGAAACATCCCTTATGTAGCAGCAGAAAAGTGTCAAACCACCAGCAGTGGGCGTATTATTCCAGCTAACAGCCGGCAGCCATAATGAATGAATCCTGTTTCCTTTTCCACCATCAATGCTCCTGGTCTTCCATTAACTCCAGCAGAAAATAAAAGGTGCTGATCTCAGGTCAGACCATCAGAGCTAAAATCCACTTCATCACCAGTTGGATTCATCCAACTCCCAGACTGTGGAGCAGCTTTAAGTGATCAAATCATCCAGCTGATGATATCCTGTTGCTACACTCATAATAACAGGCCCCTGAGAGCCAAGGGCCCCTGAACATCTGCCCACGTTTCTCCTAAGGTTGGATTCAGACTCTCAGCTTCATCCTGTGAGATGCTACAGCCAGGGGCGGATTTAGGAAATGTGAGGCCCTGGGCAAAGACAGGGAGGGGGCCCATTATCCAGATAGAGAAATGTTAATAGAATAGACTTCCATTATCTGTTCTAGGTTGTGTCCCTCTCTTCT
>NW_015151106.1:459668-465940 GCF_000732505.1 Cyprinodon variegatus
CTAGAGGGGTCTGAAAAGTGGCTAAATATAGCGACTAAAGCGCTAAGTTGGCAACACTGCTCTTGGTTTGCTGCCATCTTCTCATCAGGCTACAGTCAATCTAGCTTCTTCCACCATCAAGCTTCATCTCATGAGACCAACGCCATCCTGTCCCACTGCTAATGTGACATATGGTAGCATTCCTTCCCCCCGATGGACTTAAGAAGCTGCCCCGTTCCGGCTGACTGAACTGATAACATGCAAAGAAAACACTCCTTGCAGAGGAGCTCATGCCTTCCATCCTCCCTGCAACCTGCAGCAGCTGCTTCAGTTAGCAACAGACTACACTTCCCAGAATGCCTTTCACAGGCCTGCAGGCTCTCAGACATGTGACTGCACTAAAGCAAACTTGCATCTTCATCTCCTGTGGTGAGTTTGTGTCGTTTAGCTGCAGGAACACGAAAAAGCTGGAGGAAATTATGCCTCCAGCTTTAAACGGATTTACTCTAAACCCTCAATGCACCAAAGTTTCTGCAGGAAACTCTATTGTTCTGTTCTATTGTTTCTATTTCTATTCCACTGAAGAAAAACTGATGGTTTGGTGCAGGAATAGGATCATCTATACTTTGTTTCCTTAGTGCAACCCTGCAGCATCGACCAGTTTTATGAAATCCAGCTGTGCAGAAAAATAAACAGTATTCATGTCATAAATGAAACAAAGCTGAAATTCAGAATAGTTCATGGTGGATGAATGACTCAGACACACCCGCTTTTATTTATCCAACACTTTTCAAACTGTGATGCAACACAGAGAGCCTGACAAGGTTCAGACAGAGCAGAATTTTGAACCGAGACCATGAATGCATCAGATCAGAGTCAGAGCAAGGAAGATGCTTCCATGATGTTTTTTTGGAGAGCTTTATCAGAACATGACGGCTTTGGTTCAGGTCTGATTGTGGGTTTGAATGAAGCTGATTAATCCCCCTCACAGACCTGCTATCATCTACCATCAGGAATGCAGCCTATCAGGACCATCAAACCTGGAGACAGACGCTTCCACCCAGAAATAGAAACACATTAAAGCCTCTAACTTTGATCTGGAAGCTTTCCAGCTCAGATCAAACCCATTTAAAGCCCCTGCCTCAAGCTCTCTGCTCTAGAGCTGTGGCTTTGTTTCTAGTCCTCTTGAAAAAAGGCTCTTAGTGTGGATTGTTTTTCTAAAAGAAAAGCATCTCTGTTGAATTTTTTGCTTTTTTTATGATGATAATCTAAGGCTTTTATATCTATATGATAAGCTGGTAAACGAGAGAGATGAAGGAAAAGAGAAGAGCAGCAGATTGACTCATTTCTGTCTAAATAATTATAATAAATAAATGTATCTTTCCTAGACGCCTTCACGGACCGTGGGACAGCTCAGACCTCTGACCACACCAAGGATTGATCCATTAGTTTTAATGAGACGGTCGATGCTGATGCGTCCATCCGGGTCACACTGTCATTACCCCCCCCCCCCCCCCCTGCAGCTGTTGCACCATGGAAGCACTCACCATCTTCCCCCACAGCTGGACGCGTCTCCTCCACCTTCACAGCGCGGCCCTGGGGCCCTGCAGAGCCCCCATCCCCCGAGTCCCCAGCAGGCTGCAGGGGCGGCGGATCCCAACCCTGATCAACCATCCATCCATCCGGGAGCGGAACCGGGCTGGGAATAAAGACACACGGCTTACATTCCGATCAGGGAGAAGAGCTGCTGGAGGCTGATGATGGACTGATGATGGTGGAGAAGAGGGCGGTGCATCAGGGGGGAGGAAGAGGAGGATGCCTGCATTTAATGACGAGTTCAGACCTGCTGCATTTACTGACTGCAAGGAAAACATCACAGCTCCACAGCGGCCCCTGCTGGCCGACTCATTAAACATCTACTGCTTAAATCCTGCAGGGGGAGTCCTTCTATGGGTGGGGCTGGAGGAATTTAACAAACTAAAAAAAAAAAAGGTTAAAAACAAAATCTAAAAGTTATTTGAGTGAAATAATAAATGTTTCTAGTTAATAATCTGGTTCCCACAGTCCGGTAATGTCTCTGCTCCTTATCCCAGTTAGGGGCCAGATAGACAGGCAGGGGCCCCAGGGAGAACCTGACTACTGCTGGTACTAATTATAGGATCTGAAAAGCTCTCACAGCTCTGCGCTTCCTAAGGTTTCCCCACAACCTGCATACCTAAAAAAAACCAAAATAATAATTACACATAAAACATCCAAATATCTGTGCAAACCCGATATAAATACTAGAAAAAGTTATTCTCTGATTATGTTAAGTCTGAGTCAGCTGGTTAGCTGTACATGTTCTGCATATTTGCTGCATTGCTTCATCTAGTATTGTTTTTCAATCAGTACTTCTCTTTTTATTTTTATTCTTCTCTTTTTTAGGTCTGGGCTTTGGCTAGGCCAAAAGTCTGCAAATCATGTGGCTCTAAATAATTGGCTGAACATTTCAGTCAACCTGTATCATTTAACGCGTGTAATAACGCTAATCTTCCACAATTTCTGAATAAAATCTTCTCCCTGTTCTGTAGGTAAAGTGTTGTGGCCCACAAAAAAGTCCACAAATGTTTTCTTAGTTTATTTCTCCTCATGCAAGCAAACAGAAAATGATACAAATTTCCTCCATGCTTCTCTTGCACTGGTAAAAAAAAAAAAAAAACATATGTCCACCCAGATGCATGCTGGTCCTACCATTATCAGCCTATTTATAAACTTAATTCACCCTAATTAATCAGAACTAACCAGAAACAAAAGAACACCACTTAATAACCAAAAAAATAAAAGCAAAAAACTTAGTTAATTATTAACAAAAATATTTGGCTCCTACATAAAGAAAACAACAAACATGCTTGTTTTTTTTTTTTTAGCCTTTATTAGGTATGATTTAAAGCTATTTATTTTTATTAATTCTCCATTTTGTTATCCTTTTTGATAAAGCTTCTAGTTAGAGTGGCTCAGGTTATCCTGAGCTATCTCTATAGTTCTGCTGCTATAGGCTTAGACTGCTGGAGGACATAGGGNTCAAATATTAGAACGTCTCTAATCACTCGATGATCCGCCTCTGATCTTTGCTGGAAAGCCTCCCTGCTGATGACTTTAGAGAAACTCCAGTTCTGCTTTTATATTTATTCTGAAATCATCTGAAAACATCTTATTGTTCTTGTTCTCTGACCTCTCTTAAAGGGATAGCATCGTTATTCTGAAACCTTCGCCTCAAACAGGGTGAAGAAACTAACAACGCTTCCAGATGTTGTTCCTATAACACCAGGAATGCAAGTTGACAGCAGCTGCACTATGATATATAAAATCCAGCATGTTTAAAAGGATTTTTAAACAAACTATCTGATTTATTTCACATCTAGACCAATTGTTTACATTTTTTTATTGGTTTTAATTTTTAGAAAAATAAAACTAGACTAAAGAGGTTAGATTCATGTATAATTAGTTTTCCCTTCTCAGTTGACTCCAGGCTCTGATTGGTCCAAATCGTTTCAAATGTATCCTCTAATGAATTCCTGCATAAAGGAAGCAGGTTCTGCTGGAGGTTTCTTCCTGTTCAAAGGGAGTTTTTCCTCTCCACTGTCGCTACAAGCATGCTTAGTGTGAGGGATTGCTGAAGAGTCAATCAGTCGATGCAATCAGCTGGTTTTCCTTAGATAGAAAACTTTGAATCTAACTGGATGATCTGGTGAACTGCAAAGATGACATGCGTGGAGAATTGGCGCTATAGAAATAAACTGAATAGAATGGAATAAAAATAAACAAAGGATTTCTACATTATTTTCAACCTAAGTTATATTATTTCTGATTAATTCAAACAGGGATTTTACACAAAGTGACAGGTGCAGGAGGAAAGACGATCATCTGCTCACCGCTGGATGGTTTAACGTGTGGCAACAGGGTCAAGTAATAATTACAGTTGGAAACTTTGAACCTTTGAACTTTGACCTTTGGGCTACCGTTCCAGGGTACAGTAGGCCTACATTTCGCAGCAAAAAGAACAGTCTCTTCACAGTAAAACATGGTGGCGGCAGCATCATGATGTGGGGTTGCGTTTCTTCAGGGCATTTTTTTGTTTGTTTTTTGTCAAAGAAACCATTTTTGTTTTTGCCTGGGTGGTTAACATTTTTATTTTTCCAGAATAAACTGAGAATAAATTCTGTAGACTTAGACAGATGTATTTAGTCATTTTGTAAACACGAGTGTAAACAGATGAGGGACGCTGATGGATGTTTGGCAAAGAGGCTAAAGCTGGACCAGGAAGTGATTGCTGGTTTAAAGGGCTGTGACTGCTTCACTGCAAAAACGATCCAGAAATAATTAAAAATGTCTTAAATTTAGTCTATATACCCTTAATTTGAGTAGGTATATAAGTTTATTTGCCAATGGAATCAGTATTTTTACTCTGAAAATAAGATAATTAGATNTAAATTTAGTCTATATACCCTTAATTTGAGTAGGTATATAAGTTTATTTGCCAATGGAATCAGTATTTTTACTCTGAAAATAAGATAATTAGATAATATGCACTTGAAATAAGACAATGAAATTTTGTTTTCTTATTTTAAATGTAAATTGTCTTTTTCCATTGGCAAAGTGTCTCACTTACCACCTCAGTTCAAGAAAAAGTGTGCTTATTATAGGAAAAAATTACTTATTTAGATTTAAATTTTTTGTAGTGTTCCTAGAATAAATGCCGCATTAGATGTTAAAAGATCTTTAATGCTATTTGTTGTGGCATCATTTATACACCATAGAGAAGTTTTAATGAACAGAACACTGCAAAAATGTTAAATCTAAAAAGTAATTTCTTCTTTAAAAAAGTGCATTTGTTCTTGAATAGAGGAGGTATGCCAAACGAACAAGACAATTTAAATCTAAAATAAGAAAAAAAAAATTGCATTGCCTTATTTAAATTGCATTTTATCTAATTATCTTATTTTAGGAGTAAAAATACTCATTTTATTAGCAAATTATCTTATTTACCTACTCAAATTAAGGTTGAAAACACAAATTTTAAGAATAATTACTTATTTCTATATTTTTTTGCAGTGAAGTCTGTTGAAAAGATCTGGATCACTGGAAAAACCATCTAGAAATAAGTGAAAATTTCTTAAATTAAGTGTATTTTCCCTTGATTTAAGTAGGTAAATGGGATAGTTTGCCAATGGAATCAGTATTTTTACTCTTAAAATAAGATAATTAGATAATATTTACTTTAAAGAAGACAATGCATTTGTGTTTTCCTATTTTAAATCTAAATTGTCTTGTTCCATTGTCAAGATGTATCCTTTGTCTCACAAATGCACTGATTTTAAGAAAAAAATGACTTATCAAGATTTAGATATTTTGCAGTGATCTGTTTCTGGTGTGGCGTCATCAAACTGGAGGTGTGCATTTATTTGACCAAGTGTCGCTTTTAGAAATAATTTCCATCAACAAACATTGTTCCAAAGTTTTATTAATTGAGGTTTGTATCCAAAATGATGCATAATAAATGTGCAACAGGATAAAAAAGCAGGACATTTAGCAGCTTTTTCTGATTTGACAGCAAACAACAACAAAGAAAAACATTTTATCTGTTTAAGAATGTTTTTAACATTAAATTTAAAACGATTCTTAATGTGTATGCATTGAAAAAAAATATATATCTGAAAATTGTTTTTTAAACAAAGTTAGAAAAAGGATGTTAAACAGAATTCAAGAGTTAAAAACATATTTCTGTTACATTAATAATCATCTTTTTAAGACAAAAATAACCTGACATGTGAAGAAAGCTTATTAGAACCAAGGAAGCAGAAATATATCTGAAAATATATCAGTTGTAGGTTGTTGCTGTCAATTTAGTTCATCCATCTTGTAAAGATATTTTTATTTAATTATTTTCTTCCTCCCTCAGCTCTCATTCCCTTCATTTGCCTCAGCTGTTTCCATTTCCTCCTCCAGTAACTCCTGACTGTGTTGCCGCCTTCCTGCCTTCTTCGCCTGTATAGGAGCAGTCTAGCTTCCACTTTATTTGCTGGTTCCTTTCATAATTCTCAGGTCTTTGTGTCCTAATGTCTGTTTAAGTCTGATTCTGATTCTTCATTTAATCCAAGTTCCTGTTAGCATTTTGGTTCTACCTCTGTATCTGAATCTCTGAGGGTCTCAGGCTTCCCTTTGTAACCGGCATCATCTAAATGATCTAATCTTCTTTTCCCTTTAGATCATTAACAAACACATGTTCCACTTTTTTTATTTCAACACCTCTGTGT
>NW_015151106.1:467588-470713 GCF_000732505.1 Cyprinodon variegatus
CTCCAACATCTAGAAACAAAGGTGTTGATGGCAGCAGCACAGCTGATATTTCTCTCCAGGATGGAGTCACAGCCAAACAGGAACAGACCAGACGAGCAGCAGCAGATTTATGCATTAAAGACAATAGACTCTAGGTGCTGTAATGGCCTAGGCCAGGCGCGCCCAAAGTCGGTTCTCGAAGGCCGCTGTCCTGCAGTTTTATGAGGTTTCTTTGCTCCAGCACAGCTGGTTTTCATTGATACAGTTATCATTGGCTGGACTGCAATCATCAGAATCAGCTTTGCTAAAGCAGGAAAACCTCTAAAACCTGCAGGACAGCAGCCCTCTAGAACAGACTTGGGCCATACCTGGCCTAGTCAAAGTCCAGACTGAGCTTTTAGGTCATTTCCTCCACAATGGACACATATGAGACCCTGGAAGCTAAAATACATGGCAGGCAAGCAACTGCTCCTCACGATCTGGTCCATAAATGATCAAAAGATTGTGAACAACTAAAAGAAATTCCTGTCACTCCAGGATGAGGCAAAGGAGCTTTGACAATATTGAAAAAAAACATCAACTCTATGGTGCTGTAAGCTTGCGGTCTGTCTCCTTAATGGCCAGGATGTTGGGCACAGTAAGGAAAAAGCTGCAGGGAGTGGAATGGAATGCTGCATAAGCCATTCTTCCTTCGGCAGGCCTTGGTCCTGAACGCTGCCGTGTCTTCATAAAGTCCCAAACCCAGTCTTCCCCACCTCTCAACCCCATTTCCTGTCAGCTGACCTAAAAAATAAAGCCCACCAACACTAACACCATCTTTAAAAAAAGGTTTGAGTGTAAGCTAATGTCTGCCAATCTAAAGCATCATTAGAGATGAAGTGGAATTTAGTTTGTGCAGGATTTACATAAACAGTATGCGCCTTTGAAGAGGTGATGCTGTCCTATTTCTAACACTGGTATTTAACCCTGTTAATTAAAACCTCATGGTAACTTGCTGTATTTGTGCTTCTCCGTTTGCAGGGCAGCGAGCAGAATGTGAGCGTTTGGCCCAGACTTTATGCATCTGGGTTTTTAGAGGAGATGTCGTCGCTTCCTGGTAACCTTGAAGAAATAAAGAATAAAGAACAGAAAGGATTTATCATTAGACTGTAAAATGAACTCTAAGAGCAGGAATATATGTCTAAAGAACAGAAGCAGGGTTAAATGTGTGCAGTGAGGAGGAAGTGACCTAAACGTCTGCTCTACTTTATGTTTGTCTCTGTGAAGCAGAAATAGTTTAAATTGTTGCATGTTTTTAATAAACATGAAGAAACCAGTAAGCTTATTTCTGCTGCCACCTTTAGGTTCGGGGTAGGAACCGCAGGTTGATGGGTTCTGAAGGGATGAGCAGAGTTCGTGTTTTGGGCTCCACGACCGGCGCTCCGTCTTCCGGCTCCACCTTATAACGCTGGATCAGCTGCAGGAAGACACAGACGGTCAGAGCTCTGGAGCATCTCCGCTGCGCTCTGGGTCTCCGTCACTCACCCTGGACAGAGCGAAGTGCATCTCCATCTCTGCCAGCCTCTTCCCCACGCAGCCCCGCACGCCCACTCCAAACGGGATGAAGCTGTAGGGGTGGTGCTGGTAGAAGCCCGGATTGGCTCTGCCGGCGTGTCTGCTGGGAGGCTCCACATTCAGCCAGCGCTCCGGGATGAAATCCTCCGCTTTGGTAAACTCGGCTTCATCGTGGGCGGCTGCATAGTGACACAGGTGGAACTGGGTCTGCAGACAAACAGGAATAAAGATTATCTACAGAGAGAACCAGCTGAAGTCTTTACGTTTACTCATTAGTTGGAGAAATCTGTGTCGCTACCTTCTTGGGGAACCAGTAGTTGTCCACCACCACCTCATTCTCTGAAACGAAGCGCCCGTTTCCATGCACCACAGGATACAGGCTGAGGAACAAGGAGACTTTTAGAATGTCTTAGAGCTGAAAGGATGAGACTGAAGAGAAACAGCTGCTCAGAGGCGCCACCGCAGCACAGAGGGAACAGGAAACAGTTGCTCTACCTCACGTTAGAGAGCAGACCTGCGGCTCTGATATGACAAAACATGTGGTGCAGACAGCTGAACGTTGAGAAATGACGTTACTAAACTCCAGAAAAACACAACTTCTCCCATCTTTCTCTGCAGATTCTAAAATAAATCCTCCCAGTCAATATGGAGAACACCTTCACGATTAACAGAGAAGTCAAAAGTTACTTTGAAATATGTTTTAACTGGACAGAGACCGAAATTAAAAACCTCCCGCTCGTCTAAAGATGATAAAGAACAAACGATTCAGGAAAACAACAGATTAAGAAGAGTCGTTTTTTCATTATAAATGATAAACAACGAAGGAAAACTGGATTGCAGCATCAAACACGGAGGTGGCTGTATCATGGTAACCCAAAAATCTCCCTATCCGTCATTCAGCTCCTATCATACCTTCCTAAATCAGATTATATTTTATTATGTGTCCGTCTATATTAGATAAACACTTTACTTTCCCAGTGTTTGCTTCTACAAACAGGATAAATCTTTTTCCTTCAGTCTCATAAAACCAAAAAATGATCCCGATGGTTTTATTTCATGCATTTAATCTAAAGGAGAGAAAAACACACAAGTGCCAACTTGAGCTTGCAGCTGAGGCTTTGGTTAGATGTGGATCAGGCTTTGATTGAGCAAGCAGGAATGCAGGAACCAGTCCAGAACATTCCGGCTGAATGTTTGTAGCTGCTTCAGTAACCGTGGAGGAACATAAGAACAGAAACAACAGTTCCTCTTCGTCAAACAACTGCGACTGTTTTTAACCAGAAACTTATCAGGTTTTCTTTGATAACCAGCTGGGTTTCATGTTTTTATCTGAAATGGGTCATAAAAAGGGACAAAAAACTCCTTTAAAAAATTATTTACTTCATGGTTTTAGATGATTTGAGGCAAAACGTCAAGTTAAACTATAACAGATTAGAACTTCAGCTGCATTGTTTCAGAATAAAAAGATTATTATTGAATATAACGATATTTTTCCTACATAATAAATGCACAGAGCCTGAAAAGTCCAGCTGCTTCCAGCTGGAATCATGGAAGCTGCAGTGATGATTGTGATCCCAGATTCGGAGTCGCTG
>NW_015151106.1:470893-473295 GCF_000732505.1 Cyprinodon variegatus
TAGTCTCCGGTTAAACCCAGGTTTAAAGCCTTGCAGGGCAGCCTAAAGCCCACTGCCAACACTGACCCTTTATAGGGCAAGTTACCGTTTCTGATCCCTTGCAAACCTCTTACAAATGGAGTCCCCGCCCCCGTCCCACAGTGAGGTCTAGAAACACTAGATCTATATCCAGCCATTCAGCAAAGATCCTGCTACATGGCTGTACATCTTATTTTTGCATTTGACCAATTAGATGAGCCCTTGAATGATATATTACCGACTGGAAATTAAGTTGGAAACTAATAGAAAAGTTAAAAAGTAAAGTTAATAAGCCTAGTTATTCTATTTAGGTTTATAAACTCAAAAAATGTAAGTGCCAGTATCATCATTAATGCCTCCAAGGTTATGCTGGACCAAAAAAATGTGTTTCCTTCACTGTCAGAGTGTTTTTCATGTTTTTCTTAATATATTCGGGCAAGTTTTAATTTTTTCCATCAAAATATCCATATTTTTTTAATGTTACAAAGGTAATAAAGTCTTTTCCTTGATTCCAATGGGTTTGAAATTTTGATGTGATTTTGAGTGAAAAAAAGAAAGATAAAAACGGTCAGTTCTGTTGTTTTATAAAACATCTGAACCAGGAAATTGTCTATATACCAAATTGAACGATTGTTGTTTTCTACTTCAAAAAATCACTTTAGATTTTGAAATGGCAAAATATTTTTTTATTTAAAATTCAAGGTATAACATGGATGCATAAAAATCTGCTTTTTATTTGAGTTTTAAATTCTGTTTAAAGTAACAGATTATGATTAAAAATGTCTCCGTACCTTTACTGTTTGTTGATTTTCTTTATCGTAACCGCAATAATTTTTAATTGGTTAACCCTGATTTAGATGCTAAACAAACTAAAATCTGTATCTCTGGGTGTTTTTGAAACGGTATTCATTCATGTAGACCTAAATAAAAAGCAGAACCAGCCTCAGTTTCCTTATGTTATAGTTTATCAGAAATGCTCCCATGTTTGGTTGAGGATGAGCAGAAGCTTCTGTGATGCGTCCTGACTAAACTGTTCCCCGGCGGTGAGCAGAATAACCCCTTTCTCTGAGGAATCTGGGTGTTTTTAGTCTTTCTTCTTAAGGACCCACTCAATGAGGGCGGGGCTGGGTGCAGCACTCCTGTGCCTGATTATCCCGTCCCACTGCCTGCAGGTAAAGAGCTGTCTGATGGTTCCTCCTCATCTCATAACCGATCAAGTCGAGTCTTTACTAGAATTTTTGGCCACATTCATGCAAACATAAGTAGCTGTAGCTGGTTAACCCTATAGATACTAACCAGTCATGGACAACCTGTAGCAAAGCAGCTAATTAGCAAAAATAATAAATATTTCTTTTCATTGTGAATAAAATGGGAGCAGCAGAGAAAAAGAAGATGATGGGATCTCCGCTTGTTGGCCTGGTTTGCCCTTTAACTGGATGTGAGCCATGGCTTCATGCTTCTCTGAACCAACCTGACCACTTTTGGCCCAGTCCTCTCACCGTAACGTCTCCTTAATGACGGCCTTCAGGTACGGCATCCTGCTCAGGTCGCCCGTGGTCGGCTGCTGCTCGTCAGGACAGACAGACTCTACTTCTCTGTGCAGGCGCTCCTGAACCCTGCGGTCTCTCGCTAGATGGTACAACGCCCAGGACAGGGTGTTAGATGTCTGGGGAAAAAAAAAACCACTCCCATGAATCACATCTAAAGGATCATAAATAACATGATGTCATCAAGTCTTTACAAACGTGCTGTAAAAGGAATTCCACCTGGAGCTATTTTAGGGTTCCATTCTTTACATTCTCCTGCTGCTGGAAAGCTTAATTCTTGCATAAGGAAATAATCTAGAGGAATTTACTTTAAACCCTACAAGCACAAAGTGTTTGTTTTTCTGCTTAAAAGCTTTATGTTGTTGAATCCCTTCAGATGAGAATCAAGGAGGATCCAGTTGAATATCTGCTGCATGTCTGGGATGATCCCTATCTCTTGGAGCCAGAACCCCTCAGGCTGAAGCATGAAAGCAGCCGGACGGGTTGGGTGACACTCCGGCTCGGTCTGCAGTCCGTCTGATCCACTCTGCAGCTCGTGGAGCGGCGGTTTGTCGTCACTCTAACATAACGAGCTTTCTTTGTTTCGTCGTCTCTGTCAGGTCTGGGCATGTGTTTTATTTTCACAACAGCAATGAGCCGAGGAGCAGAGAAGTGAAATGCTTTAGTTCTGACTCATCCAGGCGTCGGTCGCAGGTAAACACGGAGCTGATTGGTGGTGAAGACAAAGAGCTGCTCCACACCGATCACTGATGAGTGACATTCTTACATGTAGCTGTCAGTGGCGGCTGGTGAAAAATATTTTTGGTGGGGCTGATATAGCCTAGTGTATGTCTCCAA
>NW_015151106.1:474809-476641 GCF_000732505.1 Cyprinodon variegatus
GAAAAATGTTGAAAAAAACTCTAAATCATGTCACAGACTCTGCATCACTCTGATATCACCAAACAAAAACACTGCATAATTGCATCATATATAGTTAATGCTCTGAACTTCCATATCAATGCATTTTTTTGGACCATGTTTTTTGTCCCGCAATGTTTACATCTGATAACCGCTGCACTTTAAGAAACGGAAATGTCGTGAGAGCTGTACAAAACGAAATTTCGCTTGGTGTAAACTGTGTATACAAACTGACCATAAATGTTTTCTAAGTCATTATTTAAAAAAAGAGGCCATTTCAACAGCTTTCCTGGTTGTTTTCATAGAGCAACAGAACCTCTACATCAGAACAGAAGAGAGGTAGGTTGGTGTTCTAGGTAAGTGTTGCACCAACAATATGGGATAAGAATCAGACTGCTCAGAGCGCATCCTTCCTCATAAAGAAAAAACTGAAGAGGACCTTGGGTTTCATTTCTTCCTCTGCCTTTGCTTCACACCTTAAAGCAAAATGCTAACAAAGAAAGTAGGAATGTGGCTTCCTCACCGTGTCGACCCCTCCCAGCATCAGCTCCGTCACACTGATGTAGATTTCAGCTCGGCTCAGCTTGTCGGATGACAGCAGGTATGTCAGGTACATGCCCTCTGCAGGCTCCCCGCTGCACATCTGGGCTTTCAGTTCAGCCGTTCTTCTGTCCACCAGTTTCTGAGCTGCAGAGCCGAGGACGGCGTTACTGAGACCAACCTAAAGGACTCTTCCATTTGTGCAGTGACATACCTACATCGTAAAGGTCGTCCCAGGCCTGGACGAAGCGCTTCCAGAAGGGGAGGATGCTGCGGCTCCAGCGTGGCATCAGGATAACAATGTCAGACAGCGTCAGCATGTTGTTGACAGCAGCTATGAAGCGCAGTGTGTCTTCGGGGATCTCCTCCTGCAGGCAGCCCAGCCTGGTCTCAAACAGGACAGCAGAAATACCTGCAGGGTGGAGGAGTCACAACCTGCTCCGCCTTCATCATCTACAAGTCTGGACCTGCAGCAACTCCCACCTTCAAAGCCAAACTTGTAGAGCTCAGCTGCCAGATTACGAACTGTGGCCCGGTCTGGACTGCGACTGCGAAGAAGCTCCACCCGTCCCAGCAGGTCTCCCACCACCTGGTGGATGACGGGGGCGTAGGCCGAAACCTCCTGCAGCTTCAGCATCTTGGGGTTCAGGACGCTGCGGATCCGGTACCACTCTGGCCCTGTCCTGCACATTCACAGGAAACTGTTGGAGTTTCTCTGGATCAGACGGTTAGGAGAAGTTCAAATAAACACCAGATGGATCAGGAAACCACATCTAAAAAGGTTAAAGGGATTCTAAAGATACACATCCACTTATTTTTAAATCTTAATGTTGTTTAGGAGAATTAAACCAGAGATGAAGAACTGAATCAGTCTTTCGGATCAGAGGTGAAACATCTTCTGTCATCTATCTATCAATGACTGTGGCGTCCTGGACGTCTAAGAATCGACACCCTGGATCGACCTAAATGCTCCAAACTCACTCCACATGCAGGCCGTACGCCTGTCCCCTCAGGTCCCGGTACTCCTTCCAGTGAGGCAGTTCGATTCGGATCGGGTAGCGGCCTTCCTGCTGGATCACCTGAGCTATGAGCTCTGGAGACGCTACGTTGACCATGTCGAAGGGACCGAACCTGGAGCGCCAGATGGGACCGTACAGTCTCTTCTGTAAACACTGGAGAAAAGATGGCTGCCTGTTAAAACGCTTTTAAAGTCACATCCGTCTGTTTTCCAAACATGCCTGCTTGTCACTTTCACATGGTTTTATTTCTGGTAG
>NW_015151106.1:477738-487375 GCF_000732505.1 Cyprinodon variegatus
TGGATGATCTGGTGAACTGGAAAGTGCCTTGAGATGATATGTGTTGTGATTTGGCACTATAGAAATAAACTGAATAGAATTTAACTAAGACTCAGTTCAATTTAGTTTGTTTATATTCAATATTTTTGTAATTTTTGTCCTGAATTTTAACTAAATAAATACATATATATATATATATATATATATATTATAAAAGTCTAAACCTTTTGTGTAAACTTGATAAATAAATTTGATTCTGATTCATACGTACAAATAAAACAATATTTTGGAGAAGTTATTGATTATTTTGTGAATTTTATTTTCCCTCTCATTAGACCATTTGGTTTTATTAAATTATTTGCCTATTCATTCTTTTACAGTATTTACAATAGCATGTTATCGTTTTAATGATTAACATGATATATATGTTAATAGAGATATTAGATATTACTAATATCTCTTAGTGACAGATGTAAAAACAAAATACTTTAGATTAAAAAAAATGTATTATTTGAAACTGGACCTTTAGATCAATACAGATAAAGGAGCTAAACTTCCCAGCAGCTGCTTCCTGTAATGAAACTTTGTGTTCAGCAGCAGCAGGTTACATCATCACACTTGTTGATGCATTCAGCAGAAACTTCAGCAATAAATGATGCAAACAGCTCAGACTCAGTGTTTGTCTTCGGTACCTGCAGTAAGTGGCCCCTGTCAGCGTATCCTTTAACAAACAGCCAGTACAGAGTGGTGGACCAGCTGGGCCCCGGCAGGTCAGCGGCTGTCTTCAGCTTCCCCTCCTGCCTACTGGCCGCTGGGACGTTCAGGTTCCTCCTGCTCCAGACTGCGGAGGAGGCCTCGGGTCGGAGTGCTCTCAGTGTCCGGGTGGAGAGCGCAGGGAGGCGGAGAGGCCAGGCTAGAGCTGAGCGGCAGCCCATGGTTCAGACTGACAGCACCGACTGTTGATGGAGGATTAAACTATGGGGCGATGCAGCGCTCTGGGACAGGTGGAACATTGTTTGGCGCCCCCTGCAGGTTGATACTTTGGTAGCTTCAAACAATGACAGCGCTGTGTTCAATTATAGACAAAAAGATTACACGGTTTATCATCAAATCATCTTTTTCATCACAATTTCATAACTTTAAACAGTGAATTAAATATGACATCAAATCAGTGAGTTACATTTAAGAAGCTAACATGATATTAGAATAAGATTCACCTTAAATGAATAACTAAATAAATAAATTAGCAAATCTCTTGATAAATAACAAGATTGTTTTGAATTAATGAGAGACAATACAAAAAATTTACAAAATAAGTGCTTAAGCAGTGCTTAAATAAGCATTCCCACTTGATAATTTGATGTCTAATTATTTTTCCTTTTATAGATCAGTCTTTTATTTAATAAAGTAAATCAAAAGATAAATAGGTTAAAAAAAATAGATTCTAAAAGACAAAGCTTTTAAAGCTCTTCTCTTTCTGCTCTTAATTTCATGAATATCTCAGTGTTTGGCCTCACCTTTCTATCCGTCACATTGTGTGGAAAAATATGTATTTCTGAACATTCATATTCACATATGAACATGAACATAATTAACATTCATAAACATATTTAACTGCTCTATGTTTAGTTAAATAATGTGACAATTATTTTAACCCATCTTAAAACCTTGTCGAGTAAACTACCTGAAATAATTTAATGGGAAATGTTTAGAGTTAAAATAACACACCTACATGATATTAACAATGTCTATTTCACTGCAGTCTGCTCATAAACACTTAATGCTCAGTTAATAGATCAGTTTATAATGGCTGTTTATCAGAGAGATATATGGATATATCCAACCTTTAAATGGCGCTGAGCTTTCACTGCTGCTGTTTGACTCTTATTTGGTGAAATGCCGCCATCTAGTGGATGCTACTGTTATCACACGGTCAGTCACTTTGAAAGCGAAAGAAGAAAAAGATTTTATTTCGGGAAATGGTCGATAGTGAAGCTGGCAGCGATCGTTGATGTTTGCGGAACAAATGTTCATACAGGTAGGATATAAATATAGTTGAATGTTTTTAGCTGCTGTTATGTATTAAGATTAAATCTTTTCTTTTATCTCTGAGGAAGAAACTTGTTATTTTATTTCCTTTTTTATCACGGAAGGAGGTGGCGGTTACAGGTTTCCATGAAATCGAATAGAAGTTCAGTTTGGAACAAGAAAAATGCTAATTGAAACCAAGAAGGCGCCGGTTAATTAAACAGCTCATTTAAAGGGTCATAAAATAAAGCCTCCTTGTTGGAAACTTTCAAAAATCCAGAGAGGGACACCTGGAGGGGCCTCTCCAACACCAACGCCCTGTTCGCATGTAGAGTAGAAGACTATCTGCTGAGCTATGGAGCAAATGTTTCTGCCTTCTGTTTGAGAGACCAGGAACCATTTCCTGCGCGCAGTGAGAAAACGCGCGTGCGCTCAAAACCGGTCTGGCGCGCGCACAACTCTTCTCAACACACCTACTGTCGTCACTCTCAGTTCCGTCTCTGCTCTGCTCCACATTCTCTCTCCACACTCATCACCAGCTGTGCGCTCGGCTGTCTCTCCGCTCGCGAATTCATAAATATATGTAAATAAACCACATCATCAGCCAATCAGGCTCAGTTTGATGAAAACCCGACTGGATAAAAGCGTCTACTAAATACATAAATACTAAAAAAAGAAAACACAATTAGGAAATCAAATAACTCTTGCAGTTATGCAGTAATTGCTCCTAAGTCGATGGGCAGCAGATAGTACTATAAAAGATGTTGGATTATCTCAAATAAATGTCAGTAAACAGTTATTGGGTCATTGTTGCCTAGTGGTAAACCCCCCACCAGCCTTTACACAGCAGCAGCTAGGTGGTGGCATTGCCATCTTTCTCCAGTAGAGATAAAATATTTTCAAACATAGCTTTTGAAAGAAGTTTCAAGACTCAATTTTCTTGGATCACAGAAAATAGGAATATGTCATTTTTACTGATGCGTTGTACTTCATTTAAGTTTAGTGAGACTACATGGTTAATGATTAGGTTTTCCTGTGCTGTCCTAACAGAAAACGTCTCTTTTAATATTTTTTTACTCTTTCAGATCAATGAAGTTGATTTAGTCTGAAAACGGATCTCTGGAGTCATGGCTTCTACATCACAGACTGCCTTGGAATATCTGAGCAATGCCAGAGTTCACCTTGTTGGAAAATTAAGGAACCACTCAGTAATTCTTGAGAACTTGTATCAACAAGGAATTCTTCATGATGAAGAGGTCAGCAAGATAAAGACAGAGAAAGATGACTATGATAAAAACAGAGCATTACTGGACTCAGTCATTAAAAAAGGTGAAGCATCCTGCTACCAGTTACTGAGGATTATTGACCAGACGAGGAGGAGGACCTTAGAGAGACCAAATAGTGATGAAACTACGGCTAAAGAGTTTAACCTGCATCAATGGATCTGCTGCTTTTCATTTAAAGAAGAAGCAGAAACTGATACAAACTACCTACAAGGTATTTAAAACTAGATTCAGTTTAAAATAGATCACATTTTTTTCAATGTGGTCACTCTTTTACAAAGTTATCTCATTGTTTATGGCAAAAATATTTCTTATGAGAGCAAAGAAACAAATTTCAACATAAAATATTTATATACTTGCTGTTACTTTTATTTCAGGGTCAAGACCATGCCACAGATATCAGTCTAAGTTGAAATCAAAAGGAAATAAATTATCAAAAGATTTCTGGAAGGCCAGTAATAAACTTTTTCAGAACAAGAATCCTGATCTGTCGTACACTCCACTTGTTTTAGATACAAATGATAGATGTTCTCCATCCAAAATAAAGAAATGTAAAAACAAGAAAAGCAAACTGAGTCGTCCCAAAAAGTTAAGGACTTACATTCCAGAAGACATACCAGAAATCTCCCCCACTAGACTCCTGGAAATGGATAAAGATATACTCCTGGTTGGAAAACCTGGAACTGGAAAGACGGCTCTGAGCCATGAAATGTTGAGACTGTGGTCAGAGAGAGACGACAAGGAGCTGGATTACATGTTTTACTTTGACATGAGGGAAATTACCAACATCCCACTGGACATGAGTTTGGAGGATCTTCTGTTTAATTGTTACAGTGAACCAGATGAGGGCAGAGATGAGATATTAGAAGATATAGAGAGAAACTCTGAAAATGTCACAATCATTTTAGACGGAGTCACTGATCTCTCTTCATCGGTTATGAAGAAACTTGTAGAGAAAGATCTGCTCTCTGATGCAAAAATCATCATCACCTGCAGACCAGATGATGAGGAAGATCTCTGTCTAGAAGACTGGTTCAGGGTGGAGGTGAAAGGCTTCAGTGAGGGAACAATAAAAACATATCTGTCTAAAGCACTGGGTGAAGATCATCAGGAGGTTCTGAGTAACGTGGAGCTGTTGACTCTTTCTCATGTTCCAATGTATGCTCTGATGGTGGCCGCCAGCTTTTCATCAGGTGTCTCTCTGCAGCCCAAAACTGTCACTGAAATATACATCAATATTGTTCGGTTTAGTCTCCAGATGAACAGCAACAGAACCAGGATGAAGAATCTCAATCAGTTCATCAGAACCAAGAGAGATGAAATCATGTCTCTGGCTGAAGCTGCTTTTTATGCAACTCAAAGAAAAACTGTGAACCTGGAAGGACTTTCCTTTGAGGACAGCTGCATCCTTTCCTTCCTGAAATCACTTGATGTCAACATCACTTGTACTAAAAAAGCTGTGAAATATGCTTTCCTCCATTACACCATGCAGGAGTTCTTTGCTGCTCTGTGGCTTTTAACGAATCCAGAGAAGATCAGGGAGGTTTTTCAGCAGAGCTTCACTGAGGAGATGAAACACATGAAACATGTGATCCCTTTCATGTGTCAGCTGTTAAATGAGGAGAACCCCAGTTTGATGAGCTGTCTGGTTCCAGATGAAAAGCTAGTAGAAACACAGGAATGGTTCTTCAAACAGATGATTGACACGTTTTTTCAAAAAGCTCATGACTCTGAGCTTTATGTTGACACACTGTTCTTATGCCAATGTCTGTATGAGTCCCAGAGCTCTGAAGACTGTATCGCCTTTCTGGACAAACTGAACTTCCATCTGAACCTCAGTGGAGAGAATCTGGACCCTCATTCCTGCCAAGCTGTGGCCTTTATTGTCACTCAGTCAAAGGAAAGGAAAATAAGTCTGAACCTAAAGGATGTGACGCTATCTGAACAAGGAATGAGACAATTACTTAGATGCCTTCAACACGTTAAATGGTATGACCTAACACGTTTAGTTAATAACTGCCCAGGATTATGATATATACTGAAAATAAAAACATTGTAGATCAGTTTTGCAATGCATTGCTAATATTGGATAGTAATTTAGCTTTCTGTAAATTACAGGTGTGACCCTCTGCCTCAGCAGCTGTGGAGGGTTGTCCTTCTCAGTAATGGGCAGACGGGATATAAAACATTACTGGATCTCTGTGAAAACCAGCTGCATCTTTCAGTCGTAGATAAAAAGATGCTGTTTGAAAATGCAGTGAAAGTCATGCAGAGGGAAGATGCAAAGGTCACCGTCTGCCTCCACTGGGTCCGAGGAGTTACTGTCTGCCAGAGTCTAAGTGAATGCCTGTTACAGGCTCTGCCAAAGATCAGTAATCTCAGGTAAGAAAGGTTACTTCTCTACATTAGGAGTGGATTATATAACCCTGTTATAATACCATGATATATTTTACAAATCTGCTTAGATTGTGTCCATAACAAGCTACATAGACTATTTAAGTTCAATCAGTTCTTTGCAACATTGGTTATATGTGGTAATATTGCAATGATGAGCATAAATTTGATATTTTGTGCTTCTCTGAACCTTCATGTATTTCTTAAAAACAAACCTCAAGCTCCAAATGGCAACAACATCAACAAAATCAGCAGAAAATAAAATGCATTTGCTGATACAGTGGGGCAAAACAGTATTTAGTCAGCCACCAATAGTGCAAGTTCTCCCACTNGCAGCAGGTTACATCATCACACTTGTTGATGCATTCAGCAGAAACTTCAGCAATAAATGATGCAAACAGCTCAGACTGACTCAGTGTTTGTCTTCGGTACCTGCAGTAAGTGGCCCCTGTCAGCGTATCCTTTAACAAACAGCCAGTACAGAGTGGTGGACCAGCTGGGCCCCGGCAGGTCAGCGGCTGTCTTCAGCTTCCCCTCCTGCCTACTGGCCGCTGGGACGTTCAGGTTCCTCCTGCTCCAGACTGCGGAGGAGGCCTCGGGTCGGAGTGCTCTCAGTGTCCGGGTGGAGAGCGCAGGGAGGCGGAGAGGCCAGGCTAGAGCTGAGCGGCAGCCCATGGTTCAGACTGACAGCACCGACTGTTGATGGAGGATTAAACTATGGGGCGACGCAGCGCTTTGGGACAGGTGGAACATTGTTTTGCGCCCCCTGCAGGTTGATACTTTGGTAGCTTCAAACAATGACAGCTCTGTGTTCAATTATAGACAAAAAGATTACACGGTTTATCATCAAATCATCTTTTTCATCACAATTTCATAACTTTAAACAGTGAATTAATTATGACATCAAATCATGAGGTTCATTAAGTGACATTTAAAAAGCTAACATCATATTAGAATAAGATTAATCTTAAATGAATAAATAAATAAATAAATAAATAAATAAATAAATAAATAAATAAATAAATAAATAAATAAATAAATAATAAATAAATAAGCAATTCTCTTGATAAACAGCAAGATTGTTTACAATTAAGGAGAGAATACAAAAAATGTAGTAAATTATTTGATGCCTATTTATTTTTCCTTTTATTTATTAGTAAATCAAAAGATGAATAGGTTAAATAAATACCTTTCTATCTGTAACATTCTATAAAAAATATGTATTTCTGAATGTTCATAATCACATATGAACATGAACATAATTAACATTCATAAACATATTTAACTGCTCTTTGTTTAGTTAAATAATGTGACAATGAGTCATTTCAACCCATGTTAAAACCCTGTAGAGAAAATTAACTGAATTTGATTGGAAATGTTTAGAGTTAAAATAACACACCTACATGCTACTGCAGACATTTGGAATTGAGAATTGAAAATACATTTCATAAAGATCATCAAACCAACAGATTTATTTTAATGATTTTGGATTTCAAAATAAAAAATAATAAATATTTCAAACATAATATAGAAAAAACACAGTTTTAAAATTCACAGTATTTGTTTATATTTTCCCATGTAATGGGGGAACGGATTATATCAGGTGGCTTAAATATATGATTCCCCTCTCATTACTTTGGCAGATAATGATCAAATGTCACCAAATCCACAGAGTTTGTTGATGATGAAGAGAGGAATAAACACAGTTAAAGACTTGCCGGTGAATTAATTTCTTCCCACGTTATGGAGGGGGGATTTTAATGTGTGATAGCATGTAGTATACTAGAAATTTCTTCAATCCAATAATCTGTCATATTCTACATCTGAACAGGATTTACCTGAAAGTGTATACTCTCATCTTCAGCCTCAGGTCGAAGCCCCTGATCTCCAAGAATCCTAGATCCTTCCCTGTATATATATTTATGTCAGTAGCCTCTATCTCCTCTTTTGGCTAGTTTATTATACCAGTGCCTTACTCTTTGTAGGTATTTAGCTGTGGCAGTCTTTCTTGCTATCTCCTCGAGGTTTCTGTTAGCCTGTGGCACCCAAAGGTATTTGTAGCTATCCTGAACATCTGCAGTGTGTCCTTCTGGTAGTTCAACCCCCTCGGTTCTGATCATCTTCCCTCTCTTTGAGACCATGCGACCGCACTTGTCCAGTCCGAATGACATTCCAATGTTGTTGCTGTAGATCCTGGTAGTGGGGTTCAGGCCTATGCAGAACAGCAGCGGGGATAGTGCATATATATATATATATATATATATATATTATAATTAAAATCCATTTAATTACATTTGAACATTTTATTGATATACTCCGCGGTCTGTGGTTACGTTTGTCAATGACTTATGTTTGTGTCAATGAGTTATGTTTGTGTATGACGTAAACACGGCATGTCAATCTGTCAAAGAGCTGGACAACTCGATTGCAGACGTGGGACTAACAGTGTCCGCCCCCTCAGGTGAGAACCAATCAGGTAACTAAGGATGTGATGCAAAAACTCCAAAGACAAGCTCCGCCGTCTAGTACGTTCTTAGTTTTCATTGCAGCATTGTTCTATTGCTGTCGCCACCTTGTTGTTATGCTAGCAGAAAAGTGCTGCTGCATTATGGGTAATTCTGGCACTCAGAGTCAAAGGACGTTTCTCAAGTCACTAAAACGTGACTACAGACTCATGTCTTCGCCAAGTATGTTCTTGAAAAGAACGCAGGAAAGTGTGGACTCTGGGAGAACAGGAGCACGAAGCATAAATATGGGCCAAATTTGGAAGGACTATGACCTGGATGACAGAGAATCTTCACCAGCATATCTCAGGTGAAACAAAAATCTTCAGGTCAGAACCCTTCAGTTTACACTGCACAAACGGACACAGCATCGCTGTCCACTGTCTCGGATCCAGAACCTGTAGAACCACCTTCAGCCTTCCTCTGGAACTGTCCTTTATCCGCCTCACATCATTCAGACAAATTTAGACTAACCTTTATGTCCAAAGAAGCTTTAGTTTATTGGTTTGTCAGTGTTCATCTCAACGTCCAACACAGAGCATTTTGAGGAGGTAGAGATCTTTACTTTGACTAGCCCCCCCCCCATCTCCTTCATTCATTCCTCTGCTGATGTGTCTGGGATTATTGTTCCATTTTGGGTCCAGTCATCGAACATCTGACTGCCTGAAAATTCACCATTTTTGGCATCATCCCTCATTACGGTCCAAGCTTGAACAATCCGCTTTGACTCGTTCCGAATGATGGGGAATGTTGGGCCACGAAGGATAGTCCAGATTAATAATTCAGATTATGAAGAGAAAGAAACATTTGTTAGCCAGACTGGGATTGGGAAAGTCTTCAGCACAGAGATGTGATGCAGTCAGTCAACAAATGAAGCCTTTGAAGGAAGCAGTCAGTTTTTTTAATGCTAACTCTGAGGTGGCCACACTGATTGGCTGGCTCATCAATACATTAGATCAACAGCAATGTCCTTCTAGATCCTGTTGGACTCAGCATAGGTGCACTGGGTTTGCCCCTCACCGCCATTTATAAATAAACCCTCTTTTATATATCTTTTTTATAAATACTTTATTCCAGCAACTTAGATTAATATAAACAAGAATGTTTTGCACTAATTTTCTGCACAGCAACCAGCTGAGGATGCAACCTGAGGTTCTGATCAATATTTCAAAGCTGTAATGTGAGGTATCGGCCCCCAGGAGCCGTCTATGGAGGAGCGGCTTCAGTTCCAGCAGAAATAAGGTTCACTGTGGCTTTTAATGGAAACAGAAAGAACTATCTGACCGGGGCGCTACGACTACAGCACAGCAAGGACACCTGCAGGGCAATGAGGTGTGGTGGTGACCACAAGTAAAAATATCTATAAAAAAAACTCAGATACCTAGAAATAAGAAACCCCAGAGGCAGGTTCTGAGGGTCTGACTGATCTTGATCAACCGACACAGATGA
>NW_015151106.1:489665-490818 GCF_000732505.1 Cyprinodon variegatus
TGTCTGTCCAGATATCCACAGTCGCAGAAACAGTGTCTGTCTTTTCTAACTTGGATTTAATCTTGACCACCTTTTCTGCAGCAAGTTCAATTAGACGCCTGGTTACTGAGGTGCGACTTGGCAGGCAGTATTTCTCGTCTGCGACTGCCATGAAGTTCTTAAAGCTGGGCTTGTCGATCAAAGACAAGGGGAGGTTGCATGAAATAATAAGGTCTTGTATTATTGCTTGGGTAATTGCCTTATGTCTGGGATGTCCCTGGCTGTACACCTGCACTCCTTTTGTCAGAAAGGACTCCATGCTGCTCTGTCCCTTTCCACTTTCCAGTTTTTTTGATTTACTGAATTCAGAAAACCTGTAGATGAACATGGATATTTATTTAGTATAGTACCTAGCCATCTCCAATATCATAGTTTTTTTAAACTGTACCAAAATTAGCGTGGATCCAACAACTAAGATACAAATAGCTTAAAAGTACTGCATTTCAAAACTTCTTTTGTTCTTTTCTCTGAGGGCAGTGAAAGGCCAAAAAATAACATTAAAGTATAAAAAAAGCTGATCCTAACCAGGGTTCCTACAGCATTAGGCAAGTTAAATTCAAGACTTTTTAAGACTTTTTAATGCCACTTGAAATAAAAATTTAACACCAAATTCACAAGAAACACAAGAAACCCTGCTTGCGACAACTTAACCCAAAGGTTTATTTTAACATAAACCACTGCACTAAAGTTTCAAATTTTGAAAAGCTTCCCATACAGGAAGAAAGCTAAAAACAACAATTATTTAACTGAATTCACAAACTTTGTTTTAGCAGGGAACAAAACAAATCAGTTTTAAAGCCAAAACATAACCAGTGCTACCAGTGGAACCAATAATGGCGAGCTGTTATTTTTTTTAAATAAAAAAAAAGGTTAATTTTAATGTGTTATTTAGATTCCAAAAAATAAATCATAAGAAAAATAATCATATTTATGATGCTTTAAAAATTAAGACCTACGAAAGACTAATTTAAGACTTTTTTATGCTAATTAAGGCCTTAGTTTTATTTTGAAGAATTCAATGCCTTTTAAGACTTTTTAAGGACCTGCGGGAACTAGAGACCGACACGGGAGTGGATTTTCACTCCTGTCCCGTCCCACTCCCACAGAAAAAAAT
>NW_015151107.1:0-43289 GCF_000732505.1 Cyprinodon variegatus
TTGACTTGTGTGCCTCGTGTGAACCAAACATTGTTGGTTAGCAGCTGCTTGTTTAGTGGAGTAGCTCACTTATCTTTTGGTGACCCATTTGGGGGTTGTACTTAGTAGCTTTTGTCAAGTATTTTGTTGTGTTTGGCTATTGTGCAAACTTTACTAGGTTGATGCTAGAAAGAGGGTGGAGGTAGGGCCAGAGTCTGGACTGACTGCACCACTGAGTATTTTCTTTGTTAGTTACATTAGGTGTTTTGGGTGCTGTGATCTCTGTGTTTTTTTTAGTAAGAATCCCCTTTTGGTTTAAATCTGTAGTTAGGCACAATCCTCCTTTTGAGGATCTCTTTTATTTAACTTTGTTATTTTCACAGCACCCTCACCCACCTCCTTTTGTTTGTTTATTGCTTGCACCTCTTGTTATCAAATAAATCATTTTATAAGAACTTACCGGTTTCTGCCTATATGTTTATATAGACATACAGGGGGCCATAACATCTGCGTCAGCGTAATTGAGCTCAAAATATATTAATCCCCTAGCGGGCACTAGACATCTGTCAATCAACATCATGAGTCAGGGTGGAATCTTGTCAATTACGGATTTTAAGATGAATCAACCATGTTTGCTGTTGTTTCATGTTTAATGCGTGCAAATTGAAATAATGCTTTATTTGGCCGTTTCCTTGTTAAAAGTACAGCGTCTGTCATTTGGTTGGTGATTACGGGGCCCATTGTCTTTAATTCATCTCTGCTTCTAGTATCATTGATGATCATTACCATGCAATGCATTATTGCCAAGCAGACATTACGGCAGCGCATCGTTTCTATCTTCAACTCTGCACCACGTTACAGCAGGCGCATCACGGTGGGTGCATCATGGCGCCCACGGCTGGTGCATGGCATCCTCAACCCATCTTGATGCTCGCTTTGAGCCCTCAGCACATCACATACTTACCAGATATTCTCTAAAAGAATAATGAAATTGTATTCCACTTGTGCTTTTTGGCTTTAGAACCATTTTAGCCATTTTAAAATACAAGCCAGCACAAAAAAACAGCAAAAGAAAGAATAACAAGACATGAAATTATATTATAAAATATTTATTTTTCCTAGTTTTTACAAAAGTTTTGGTTAAAATTAGCTTGATTACATCTTGTGAGGTGAAGTTTCAATTACAACCCTTGTAATAAATACATGTCTAAACAGGTTTACTTAGCCTGAAAATGTCACTTCTGATGATAAAGGTTAATGCCATTTTGTTCATTAAACCAAATAAATTGTATACACCCAGCAGATTGATTGAAAATGATGCTACAAGAATAACATGTTGAAACTTAATATGTGATCAAATTGAACAATCAATAAAGAAACTACGGTGTAGGAATTGTGTTTTGCAGGTTTTATAATTAAGCTAATTGATTTTTCCACATATAGATCACACAATAGCTGGTAATTAGGGTATTTGCAGAAAATAAATAAAAATAATAGGTTAAAGTTTTCCATTATTACAAACAAACAAAACAAAACACCAAAAACAGTAATGTGCCTAAAAACAAACTTAGATTTAAATGGAGAATACTTTTTTTTCTTTCTGAGTGTTATATAACTTATCGAAACGCTAAATACTTTGCACAAAACTAAGCCAAGCTCTTCAGAGCTCTCTGGGGATGATGGTGAAGGGCCTGATGGGGCAGGACGCCTCCAATTCAAGGGCCGTCAAGAAGCAGTCTGGAGCCTGGCTGGAGTTGCGAGCCTGCAGAGCCTCGCCCAGGCCGCTCCACGCCTCGTGGGAGGTGCTGTGGACCTGAACCGCATCACGCAGCACTTTCTCACCCAGGTGAACACGACCAGTTTTCACCAGCAGGCGACCCTAAATAGAAAGAGGTGAGATGCAGAACATATCATTTCCATCTCAATGCTTCATAGGTGGTCAGATGATTTTTTTTCCTGGACTGCTTTGTTTGTTTTGTTCAAAAGTATCTTGATTTGGGATGTCCAAAGCAAATAAAATGTCACTCTAATCTGTCCAAAAAACGATTAAAATCTACAGGTAATGGTCTCGCCTATGTTATCTCCTGCAAACTTTAGTTGGGCCTTAATGCTTTTTTCAGGGAGCAAATGATTCCTCCTTAAACACCTCTCAGGAAAGTTTAATTTCTTTGGGGGTAAATCTTCTGCTCGCTTGATGATCGTTCAGCTATTTTAACAGCAATACAAAAGCTTGCTCTAGATACCTTGGAGACCTATCTTTAGCATTTTTATCCCTTTACCTAAAGCTAACCTTGCTAAAATGGCCATATATTGTTGAATTTCCTCCACTTGTAGAGTATTTCACATACAACTGAAAGTTTAACCTCACATTCTTTGGGAATTCTTTAAATCCCCTGCTATTTTTCTTTCTGGAAAACATAGATAACAGCTTTATTATCACTATATTTACTACAACAGTCAGGAGCACATTGAACTAATGTCTAAGTTTTAATCACAGTGGAGAGTAAAAGTATTTGTATCATTTAAAATTGTTGTAATATGCCTAAGGTGAGTAGAAAACGTACTGAACGAGTAGAAGTTTTCTTCAATCTAATGACTTCCATAGTTCACAGACACAGACCTGCAAGCAACCTTACATAAAAAGCAAATTAAGCAAAATAGTCCCGCAATAGGGTTATGGATAAAAAAAAGTAATGATGCAAAAAAAATATTGAGTATATATAAAGAAAACAATGTACTAATAATGAACAGAAGAGCAAGGAACCAGCAGATTTCTGGGAATACTTAGAAAGGGTTCACGTTTCTATGTACTAAATAAATAATAAATCATATCAGCTGGTTAAATATTGACTAACTTAAAACACCAAAGAAATAAAAAGAAATGAGACGTTGGTCTGATTGATAAAAGTAAAGAAACCTTTAGTAAAACATTTAGTAAAACATACAGATGACAATGGATTCTGCCATATTTCTAAACGCTAGGATGTTCCACAAACCTAAACTAAGTAAAAATCAACTATTTATTTGAAATACTGTGAAGTATTAGAAGAAATTATTGGAATAGACAAATAGACAAATTATTGTCTTAAGGGGCCAAAGTTTGGAAACCCCCCCCAAGAAACGGCTTTTCAGCAGGAACCACATAGTGTAAGCTGTCTTAAAGAATAGTGCACAGGCAGACTTCATATTGAATAAAAAAAAAAAAAAAAAGTATCATTAAATATTCTGGCCCTAGTGGCCTTCATTGGAAAGTTCAACGCCTTAAAATTAGGACTGTAGCCTAGAACATCTGGAGTGAGGTATATAGGTCAATCACATGCTCGCAGTGACCAACTCATTATGATTAGAATCTAAAGAAAAGTTAAATAAGACTGGATTGCCAAGTCCTAAACACACAGCAGAGAAAACCCTCGATGGGTTTCAGAAGAATAAGCAAAAACATGCTGGACTGTCACAATAGCCTTGATTGGATCTAATTACAAATCTAGAGAAAAGAAACCACGCATACGAGTTTACAGAGTGGAAAGTCCCAGAACTACAAGAGTTGAAGACAAGTAGCCTTGAAGAATAGCTGAAAAATCCTTCCTGAGCAATATATGTAACCAGGTTCGCTGTACAAGAAGGGCTCATTTAATACTGATTTAATATGTCTCTCTCATTCCAATTATTTAATGGAGGAGTGGATCATTCTGGTGATATGTTTACATAAGGCCGTCCTACGTGCTCATCAAGTTACCTATCTTTTTGTGCTCATGTGCCCTTTAGGCGTAAATGTGTGAGCTACAGTTTCAGTCGGTCATTGAAGCTCACCTTTCCAACCGGCGTTCTTGAAAATAGCCGAGGGTTGTAAGAGAAAAAGTGTATGAGAAGAAGAGAGAGACCTGAGAGGAGAGAAACAAGACCAGAGTGTTTTTGGGACATTCTTTCACGCAATGGCGTACAGTGAAAGCACAGGTTGGGCCTTCCACTGATGCCTCGGTTGCAAAGTTTCTACTCAACAAGTAAGGGTTGGCATGCTATTTGCAGAAAAATTTTTACATCACTGCTAGTAAAATGAGGGGAAAGGGGATTGTGCATGCTCTCTCACACGTTTAACAGGTGTTCCCACTTGGGAGTGGGTACAGGGCTGTGCATGTGAATTTTTCTTTTTAAGTGGAGAGGGCGGGTCTTTTAAAGAAATTCATAAAAATCCTAAAAAATACCTTTAAATTTCTTTAATTTCTTTGATAAGTTGGTGTATTATAGAAAGACACAGGCTCTGCGGGTGTCCTATTTTATCACATGACTATATTTATCTAATACAAAACATATTAAGAAATGAAAGTGCAAATGAAAAGAGAGAATGTTGACCTGGTCTAATTCTCAGGAAACAAAAATGAGCAGTGCTTTACCACATAGCCTCCAATATATTTGTATTTCAAATATCTGTCATTGAAAGATTTTTATCTGATAAAAACCTCAAGTCAGCAGATGGTGGCTTTAAAAAGAGTAAAGCGTGGATTATAATGTTGTGAGTCGTTTAGGATAAAAAAAAAAATGAAAACAAAAACTACGCTGCAATAACAAAGGTCACATTCAGCTGAGATTGAACAACTAAAGGGAGAAAATCCACAGATGATGAGATTTAGAGGAAACCTCAGCAGATACAATGCTTGTTGTTGATAAAAAACACAGCTGCGGGTTTAGGTTTAGAAAGAGGTCTGCTGCAGAAAAACATTTTTAATCAATGGGTACATGGTTCTGCATAGATTCATGTAAGCCAGACTGCTTTAAATGATTTGGTTAGTACAAAATCATATTTATCATCTGACCCAAGCAATTACCTCCCTATTTCCTGCACACACATCAGCATTCCTGCTGTGGATGTGCACAGTGTCTTTGCACTACAGAACTCTTTCACACTGTATGAAGACACCTTCTCTTTTCATCCACCCAGTTTATTAAATAATGGAGTTTGATTGCAGCAAATTTAACCTTTCTGGGTGAAGGCATTGAAGCTGCAATGCTTATAGTATTCATCAAGTAGAGCTCTTTCCTTAAATCATAACATAAGCTAAGTGCTTATGTTGGGAGCAATAGTCTACCAAATACTATCCTGATTCAAAATTATTTTCCAAGTGCTGTCCTGGAACAACTCTGCTGGATGTCATGCATGTCACTGCCTTTCATTGGTTCAAAGCACATACATTTTTGAGGCTAATGCATCCATCAGGCTTATTTAAAGCCATTCTTTGATTTAAAAAGGTTAGAAAAAGAGAAAGGATAGAGTGACAGTTGTGTAGACAGAAATGACTTGTTAATATAAGAGAGGAGAATGGACAAACAGGTCCGGAATGATAGATGGGTGAACTCAAATAACCACTTGTTACAAACAAGATAAGCAGGTAAACTTGAAAAACAGGATAAATCAAATCTTAGAAAGAACTTGGATGCTGTTCTTTGGTATTTAATTAGCAATGTTTGCCAAACCCCACCTGCCTTTTCTGGCTCATCCTGTCCATCTCTTTATAACCACAGCTCACTTATCTTCTAATGGCAAACGCCAGCTGGATGACGCACCTTTTTAATAAAATTGAAATGATCTCATACTGCTTTGTTGAACTCTACACTCAGTTCAGATAATTCCACAGACATTAAAAATACAAAAATCTCGATCTTTGCTAAAATAAAACGTGGATAGTAGATTTGCATCATGGGGAGAAACTGACAATCTGCTCTCTGTAATTCTATCATGGACTTGAAAGAAAAGGGGCTTCATTTACAGTAACAGCCATTCAGAATGTCCCTTCGCAGTCAAACGCCAGCTGAATGGCAACCCAATTCCCTGCAACTCCCAGCAATATCGCCTCCAACTTCCAGCCACTGGGCGTGCATATTTTTTTACTCTCCCTTTCACACCCTTTCATTGAATTACAGGGTTTGGACACGAGATGACACTTCTCTTAAGATCTTTAAGTCCACAAATCAAGACAGAAAAAAATATTTTACTACAAAGATTGGTGCTTAAAAATGAATTATAGGGGACCAGCCAAGGACCTATTAAGGAAAATGGGGAAATTCTGAATGTCTACTACTTTAGCATGTATCTTCAAAAGTCTAAACCCTTAAATAGTTGGAATCCCGCTCCAACAACAAGGCCACATTGCTGTACGAGGAGACTATGTCATGGATTGGTTTCAACGGCTACTACACTCAACTCTGGACTTCTAAATGCAACTAGGAGGCTTAAAATGAGTAAACTGATATCCTAGCCAACAATTCCCTTTTGAACTTATTAGAAGGGCCTGAAGTGAAAGACCGCAGGTTTCATAGCAGGGTAAAAATACAGAATATGTTGTTGCTTCGCCTCAGGGCTAAAACTCAAACATTTCTCTCTGGGTTTATCCATTTCTCTCTCCTTCTGCAGAAAGTGGGCAAAAGGCAGACTGGCTATATATTCTAGGAAAGGTACAGTTGTTGAATGCTGACAATGGTTCATTTCACCCAATGTTTATTGTGTCCAGTATGTCCTGAACCTGGCCTGTATGGGTAACTGTACATTAAATACAGTTTCAAAGTCAGAGTTCTGATAACGTGGAGGGGTCTTAATCTGCTGTGAAAGTTCTTTTGCAATCTTATAGACAGGCTATCCTTTAAAAGAGCTGAGATTAGAGAGATATCCATCCATCCATCTTCTCTTACTTCTTCTGTCAGGGTCACGGTGGGGCCAGTGCCTACTGAATCTCTGGCAATCTTAGGATGAAAGGCAGGATACATCGTGGACAGGTTGCCAGTTTGTCACAGGACAGATTAGAGAGATACTGTATATACTGTACTTCTTTATAGTAGGTCCATTAGTGGCCAATTTATGCATATTAAGACTACAGGTTATAATCCTTAAACAAATCTGTATTATTAGGAAACAGGATTGTTCTGCATGACTGGTAACGCTCTGTTTAGCGTAATGGTTCATGCAATTTCTACCATCTGTTGGTTTACATTGCAGATTTGCTTCAAAACCTGCTAGTTGAAAAGAGATAACTTACCAAAACGGGAATGAAATAGTTTGCTATTTCCATTACTAATAAAATGAGCAAATAAAAACTTGTACAAAATTTATACCACGCACATGATTAAATATTTGTGTCTATACAAAAAGAATACATTTGATAAGAAACATATTTCACTTATTTTCTACTGTCATCCTCTTAAAGGTCCATTTTAGGTTATTTTATTCCATGCGGTATGTCACTGAGGTCAGCTCAGAGTGTCAAGCAAATGTGTCATACACAAATATGTGCAACGGTCCCTCACATAAAGGCTATAGAAGTTGTGTCACATGCACATACGGGAGGGCAACAGGCAGCCGTTGTCTTCACAATATTACCCTCCCTTTGATTTGAATACACACTCACAAACACACACTCTGGCTGGCCTGAGGTCAGACAGGCAAGTCTTGTTATGCAGTCTCTGCTCACAAGTTCCAGATTAATTGGGCTGAACTTCCCATAGCTGTCTGCAGGCACTGATGCAACTTCAATAAGAGTAACACACACACAGACACATGCATGCACTGTCTTCCTCTTTTCTCGCTGATGCTGTTTGTAAATCACAGGAACAACAAAACTCCTGAGTAAAGGAGAGAGGGAGAACAAAGATGTACATGCATTTACAAGTTCCTGTATGGGCCTGCAGGTGTTTTTTAGTACATTCATCATGCATCCCTGCTGTTTGGTGGCATTCTTCCACATCTTAATGCCTGCTCACACTTGGGGTGGATGTGTTCGGGTTTACAGAATAACTAGAATTAAGGCCTTGACCTACCCACTCCAGGTTTTTCATACAGACATCTGCATCTAAACTATGTGCTGCTCAACCAGTTGGAGATCATTCTAGACATCAATTAAATCAGCATTTCAAAGAGAATGATCTTAAGCATGACAAAAAAAATCTACCCTAAGTTAGAGCTTATATTTTCTTCAGGAAAGTCAGGATAAAGATATTCTGTTTTAAATGGAAAACATAAAACCAAATTCATTGTTGTTTGTTGTGCACTGTAAGTAAAAAGAGTAAGGAAGACATTCCCAAGTCAGGAAATACAGTACGTACTATAGAGACATTGGGTCATCTCCAAGATAGACATGATCATTGAACCTTACGAGGTAAGTCCTAATAATCAGATTCCCGAAGCATCTCAAATGACACCATTAGAGGAAGAACAGAAGAGGCACTACAGTGATCTACTTATCTAATCTCCTAATGGAAAAGCGCGCGGATGTGTTTTGTCAATTAATGCACATTAGCTGGCACCTTTAAGAGGTACTGGATGGAGACAGATTGCTGGACTTCCACTGTAGCTGGTAGTCTTGGCATAACTGTTGATGCATCTGAATAGGAGCTCTATCTTTGTTGAATATGTTTAGGTCAGAGCGAAATCTGCTGCTGCTTGAGATCTTTAAGCCTCCACGGGTTCTAGTTAAGACCCCAAATCTGCAGGTTTGGCAGTGATAGGGCCATGAAATATGTTCATTTTGTATAAATAACAGCTATTGTTTGAAAAGTGGGGAACATTCTGGATTAGTTTATTACATGGCAATATGAAAACTAACATGCATGCATCTGGACAGCTGGAGGATTGCGGAGTACCAGGAGAGAATCCACAGACTACCATGCAAACTCCTTGTAGAAAGATCCCCATTTAATTTCTTTTAAAAGGAAGAAAATACCATATAAGAACATTTTCTGAATGGCTGATGATCAGGAGATTTGGGTTAGATAGAAAAAGCAAAAGGATAAATCTGTATCAGTTTAAAAAAAAAAAATGTATAGAACAACTTTCATACAACAAGCCATGCACAAAAACCTAAATATAAAATTAAACTAGGGGATGTTGTGAAAACAAGGCTGAGAACCCAGTAAACATTGGTGTAAAATACATGCTAATAAGGAGACATTAATAATTCTAACAAGCATACAGTAGATTATCAAGACCTTAAAATATATATATAAAAAACAAATATCATCAATAATATCAAGATGCAACAACTTGGGTAAATACAACATACAAAAAGTTAAAATAAACTAGAATATGCTTAGAATTGAGCTGGTTTAGGGGTTCTTTCATTACCAGCATAGAGCAAATCAAATGAGTGCAGTAGATCAACTGATCACACCTTGCCGAATTAGACGTTGCAGAATTTTCTAAAACACTGCATATGCTGAACTTTCTATGTATTTTTTTTTTTTCAATTTTGGGCGTATACATAGAGCATTCATAACGAGTCCAGAAATTATGTCCAATGACAGCCTAACTTATGCATAACACACGGCAGCGTAAGGCCCATGAAATAATGGACAACCCTCTCCTGAGGGGAGCAGCGATGCGCCCAGAGGTGCCCGGCCTGCATAAAAGATGTGTTTGATTGCCGTATTAACCTAGTTGCTCTTTGCCACCTGCCCCTCCAAAAAAGAATAAATAAACAGGGAAAAGAAAAAGCTAATTTGCAGTCGCAGCAGATTGAGCGTCATGTCTGTTAGGAAGTTTGTGGCCGTGGGCTTGAAGGCAGGGAGAATCCATCACACTCACCTTCACGCTCACTCTATGATGGAGAAGAGGTCTGGATTAAAACTGACGGTTTCCTCATGTGAACCTCCATTTTATACTAAAACACTGTCAATACGCCATTATACAGTAGCTGTAAGTTAGAAACACGTTCACCGGTCGTCTGGAACACGTCATATACATTGGTACATGCTGGACATAAGTTCTTGATAAGTAACGCGTAAGTTATGCGCAAGTTACTCATAGGTTTTGGATAAGCTAGACGCCACCACTTATGAGTAACTTACCCTTAACGTATGTCAATGATCAGATAACTTACGTATAACTTATGGCCCACATATGAGCATACGCTAGCAAATTCTCAACGTACTCGCCGTGTGTGCCAGCGTGTTCCAGCGTACTTCAGCGTGCTCCTAACTTATACAAAACGTACCTATAACTTATCCAACGTAAGCCAGCATTTTTGCCAGACTTTCCATCAGGCATATGCTGGTCAAAATCGTCAAGGTGTGACAGGGGTTTTAGTATGTCACTTAGTTTTGCTTTTTACTGTATGCCTTCCCTTGTTAGTTAATTTTTCCATGCTCATTGTCAGATAATTTCTTTAATCCATTTTCACAGGTTTACATTAGTTTTCTTTCTTTTAAGCAAGGTTCATTTGTTAGATCTTTTTGGCAACTCGATCCAGTGCTGCTTTTGCTTCATACTGCATGTATTCCTGCCACCCTGCTTTATCCCTTCTCAGTTCTATACTGCTTCAATACCTTGTAAACTCTGTTTACAAGGTATTGTAAACAATTAATCACTCTGGTAAATTTTTTTTCTTATGATTTTAAACCTTAAACTCACTATGCTAATGTACCTCGGTCTGTCTGTATGCATAAATATAATCTGATACTTGAGGTAGTACAAACAGAAAGAACTGGTGCAGAATAAGCTCTATCACCAGTTTAGCACTGGGGCTGATTTGGTGGAGATCCCCTATTACTGTTCACTCCATTACATATTTGATCTGATCTAGTAATTATTACATTACTTTTCAATTTGCGGCTTCCTTTGCTTCCAGCCCTTGTATAGGTGCCAACTTTTAGATGTATAAAATGTAAAGTATAAAACAAGGCAGGAATAATGATTGATTAAAAGACCTCATTCAATTGAGGATAAAAACAGTCATTGTAAGCGGGTTTTCTTTGAGAAGAACATTATTTTTCGATGTAAAGTCTGCAGTATGTAGGCATGCAGATAATCACTATACAAGAGAAAGAACAGATGAGAGGCAAAGGTCAGAAACTTAACATCAATTTAAAGTCTTCATCATTTTAAAAACGCTTCAACTGCATCTTTCGTTTCCTTTCTTCATGTAATGCAACCATCTGTCTCATGTTTACATTAATCGACTGAAATCAGTTAACATCTGCTGTGCTACTGTTCTAGAGTGTAGGCAGTGGTTCATTCAAACACCAGTGAAACAGTTCAAAACATAAAAGCATAAAAAAGAGCCCCCCCTCCCATCCATCCCCTCCTAAAAAAGAACACAGAAGAAAAACCTCAAACATTACCGGTATAAACTTGATCATGAAACACAGATTAGGGATGTTTGGTGTCAGCTGATGCTGTTTATGTCATTCGCTGCAACAACAACCCAAAGTCTGAGTGGTTGCTTCAGAGATTTATTTCCTGAAACCAAATTAATTTAATAAACTCCACACTGTTACCACTTTTTCTGCCACAATTAAACCAAATGAGAAAGAATGTATAAAAGCCCTAAATCATCCCTGAATTAGTGCATCTATGGATTAGACCTGAATGATTTTGCCAAAAACCTAAATTGGGATTTTTCAAACAATTTCAACTGGAACATGACTGTGAAAGTATGCTTGTCCAAAATCCTTCATCATAGGACTTTACTGTTACTGTTGCTTTAAAAAAGGCCTCTTTCTACTTGCATGCATGGATCTGTGCGCTAGCTGCAACTCTCTCCCATTCTGCGTGGCAGCAAACCCATTTTAAGCAGATTACTGCCACCTAAAGGGCGGAAGTGAGAAAGTCATTTTTTTGTTAAATAAAAAAAACTAATTGAACTTCATTAATCTCACCTTGGAGAAGTTTACCTCTGTATTAGACCCTTCCCGTTAGGGAACAGTGGGCTGCCGTTGTCCGGCTCCCGGGGAGCAGTGTAGGGTTAAGGGCCTTGCTCACAGACCCAGAGTGGCAGTCTGTGGGGGTGGGACTCAAACTTAGAACCTCCGAATTCCAAGCTCTATGCCCTAAATGTAATTTGACCAAAATTAAGTGCCTCTGTATTTAAAAAAAAATAAGTGCCTCTGGTTTGAAATTGCAAGATCATTTGGCAAATGCAAGCAGTTCCCCTAATCTACAGTGCATTACTTTTCATAAAATGTTAACTGTGGATTTCCGGTAAGTAGCACTTAAAAGCACATACGATCAACTTAAAAAGTTACACCATAATAAACTATGGTGACTCAGTTGACCAACCAAGGGCTCATTTTGTGTATATAAACACTTTCTGTATTAATTTCTCCAAATACTTATTATATTCATAAAACATAGCAATGAGTTCATTTAAAATGTCTTCAGACATTCAAAGCAGCTTCCTTTCAGTGCCACTGGAAAACCTAAAGGCCCAGTAGAAAGAAGCAGATGTGATGTTAATGTTTGTAATGGTAGAACAGGGAGGTCTTTTTCCTGGTCTGCCTCCAAAACATCTGCTTGGCACATATTTCATCTCACAGTGTATTTTCAAAGACTTTTTGACTCTATGATGTTATACTGCTGCAGATTTTGTTTGTACCTCATTACTGTCATCACGCAGGCCCTTTTCATTCCCATGCATTTAAAGTGTAACTCACTAAGGTTGGGCGCAGGGAATCGAATGGAACCGTTTCATTGACTCTACACTTATCATAAGATTAGGTCATGCAAAGGAGAGAGCATATTTAGAATACTTTTATACAGACCAAGCCCAACATTAGTCAAAAAGATGAGAATGACTAATGCTTCGCAAATAAAGGTTCCCTGAGGGAATTTGTTCCCCCGCTATTCAGAGCGCACATTCTGCAGGAAGATCGCAGCCAGTTTTATCAGTTATTCCTTTTACATTATGTTTTAGCCTTGTTTCGTACATTTCTCTGTCCACATAAGCAAAACATTATCACTCACATGTCTAATTTAGTGGAATTAACGGTTAAGCATTCAAGGTTTCTGTAAATTTCTGTTTAATCTTCAGATTATTTTAAAAATTGATAGATCAAAGTCAGAGATGGTTCCCACCTGAAAATGACGGGATGCTCATTCTGGATGAGGACGGGTTCCTGCACCCCAAGCAGAGGATTTTATGTCAATAAGGGTTTTTTTTTTTTTATGAATAAATAGTTTGGTTTTCCTCAGTTGTTTATCAGCCCATCCACATTCTAACCATCGCTTACAGTTGTAACGTATAGATCAAGACAGAAAATAAGAGTCCAGTTTCAGGCCACATAAGTGAGCTCCCTCAGTGAGTTTTGCCCCTGAGAAAAAAATTATTTGCTATTAAAAGTGGATTTCTGAGCACAGCTGCTGCTCCTCAACACTAAAAGTTATCTGTTGAGACTGATCTCAGTAGGACTCCTCCCGAAAGGCTCCCATTGGAGGTTGTCTGGGCATGTCTCATTTGAAAGGACGCTCGGGGTGAACCCAGAACTACAGAAAAATCAAGGATATTTTTACCACTTACAGTGTCTTTATCCTCCTCTCCTACCAAAGATCTCAAAAAGCTGAAATTTCAGACTGCACTTGAAGGTGCCTCCAAGATTTTTGTAGTAGATCCTTCTGGCCTTCTAAGAGAAATTTGCAGGCCAAATCAGCTCCTTAAAATGCTCCTCAGTCCATACTAAAACCAGTATCAAAACATCCTGACTAGTATGGAGCTTTGTAGCCTTATTTACAAAAACACAACAAAAAACTACTGTGCACTTGTGTTCTTAATTATTTCCCTTAGAACCATCATAGACCTCTTATATTTAATCCATTGGATTGGATGACTCTTGCCTGCTTTTATTATTCATATTCATCAATGAGTCAAAAATTGCAGTTAAGGCCATTCAGCCCTATATCCCATGTCAAAGGAAAAAAGTGCCACAGGGAAGGTTATGGGGAGTGTAGAAAGAGGGATTGGGGATTCCAGTTTGACAGGAGAGGGAAGATTCAGAGCTGGGAACCCTAAAAAGAAGTTTAATGAAGGCATACTAAATAAAGAGGTTAGGATGTCAGCCTGGCAAGAAAGATATGCACCTACAGAAAGAGAAGAGGAGAGGAGAGAATTTTCTAAGAACGCATAAGCGTCAAACAATAAAACCACACGTGAGCTCAGAGGAGCCATACATAGCAACAGAATCACCAGCCGACTCCCAGTTGTTCCCCGGTTTGCCCCCTCCAGTTTTTCTTCTTGTCCTGTTTTACACAGACTTCTTCCCTCCCTCTGTCTATTCATGGTTATCAGAGGTTTCACTCAATAGAATATATTTCCCTGGTTGCTAGGCAATTCCATAAAGCACTGAGAACGACCAAAGTGTTATAAATAATGTATTTGCATTATCTAATCAGCTGACAACCGCCCCCACCAACACAGCCAGAGAGAGAGGGAGAGCGATGGGTGAGCATTTGATAATTGGAACGCGATTAATTCAATGAGCACAAGTCCTCATCCTGAGAGCGTGCATGCATATGTGAGGCCGCGTGCGAATATGCCTCCGTTGGAGAAGGGTAAAAGTGGAAGCGTGTTTGCCTGTGAGTCTGACTGACTCACAGCAGGCTCCACTACAGAGCGAAAGGGATGAGACATTGAAGATGCTGGGAGTGGGTCGGATTCCATGCATACCATCGCCGGAAGCATGAGCCACATTCAGGATCAGCTACCAATCAACATGTTTGCACGGGTACCAGAAACCACAGGTTCAGACGGGTAAATCTGTTAGAGCTGCTGCAACCATGATGGACAAACAGGATACGTGCTGCTAGCTAGCATTCCAAAAATTACATTAAACATCCTTCATCTACAGCATGCCGTTTAGATCTCCCTTTACCAAACCTTAAACCTTGAGCAGACTGGAGCTTTGTGTGTACGCCCCATCATCGTATTCTCAGTCTAACAATCTAACACACTTGTAGACACTTGTAGACATGGTTATCAACTAAGGTACTAGAATTTTTTAGAAAAGACTCAAAAACACTGGATTACTTTCTGCAATCCAACCAATTTTAGATGTTTTTGTTAATTCTCATTTTACTTTAAAATTAAATAAAATTAATAATTATATTTCGGAACCCTTAAACCTTTTCAACGGATTTATTTATGCTTGATGTGTCCATAATGTCTGACAGAATTTATCCATGTAGCAACTTGCAATCAGCATGAAACACTAAAAGTCGTGGAATAAGGCGACTCTAGAGGAGTTTAGGGAGGAAAAGAGAGAGTAGAAAACTGTGGGATATTTGATTTGAAAGAATCTGGGCTGTTGACACATGGCTGATGTGTGGCCTAAATTTTCTAATGCAGACTAGCCTGATAACCCAGACTAAATGTGAGATTAAATGTGTAATTTAGTCTGGCCCCGATGAATGAGACATCGGAAGATCGTTGATGAGAATAACCCGTTGTTTTTCAAACCATGTCGCAGCCTATTGGCCAGCGCTCTGACTAATGAGCGCAAGTGACTGTGACGTAGTAAGTGTGACAGAAAGCTGGTGGGGGAGTGTAAACGGCGAATACGTCCTTCTTAAAAATAAATGAGAGCAGAGCCTCTTCCTGCTCACATTTCAACGAAAACCCCAAGTCTAATCTTTCCAAAACTGATTCCAAAGCTGAGTCAAACGAGAACTGTTCAATAGTTGTTGCCCTCTTCCTTGTTTTGCTTTCTCCAGCATTGTGCAGCTTTGTCGTCACGCCCTAAAAACTCCTCCCACTTTGCATCCAGAAATTCAAAACACATCTCTGCGTTGTGATTGGCCTGCCAGTTCTAGGGCCTGAGGCCTTGATTGAGGCTAAAACACTCACAGGCAAAAATTATTTTGGCCACTGGTGGGTGGGGCTAGATTACTAGGCTAAATGCAGACTGTTTTGTGAAGGAAAAAATATGGCGGATTAGGCGGATGAGCTTGGCTAGGCTCCTAAGTTTGTATCAACTTTTGGACAATTTCATGATTTAAAATTTGTGGGATTCACTTAGGGATGGCCTTTTCCTGTTCAGACATCACTGTGGACCAGTGCAAGGCAAAAACCATGAAGCCATGGATAAGACCTTTTATGTGAAAGATCGCAACTGACCTGCACAATGAACCACAGTGAGCATATTCAGGATGAATTAGAGAAAGAAACTACAAGCAATGCACAATTGTTCAACATCAGTGTCTGACCTCACAGATGCTCTTCTGGAAGGAGAAGGGGATCCAGATAAACATACTCTTAGAATTACCCAGGAGTTAAAATGGGTCAAAAACATTATGAACGTATAATAGAAAATTGTGAATTTTTTTTAATCTTTCATAGTTCTTAAAAAAATGTAAAAATGTAATTTAAATCAGAAAAATTGAATCAGAACAAGAGGAAATTTCTGTCTCACCCCTTTGGGAGAGCATGTTTCATTTGTTGCCAAGTAAATAAAAGCTTCAAACCATCTGAAGGATGGTCCCTCACAGTACAGTATGTACTTTTGCAGAATAATTGCTCAAGAGAAAAAAAAAGATATCAACCAAGAATATCATCAGAATTCCCCTTAAGGCAGAGGAGAATAAATGGGCCACTGGCACACAATGTGTCCACAGCAGATCCAGTATAAAAATAAATGCTTGAAGCCTCGGCCGTCGAGTAGCAGAGACTGTAGGTTGCATTTTAGCAGGCTAATGCATGACACAATATTGGCAGTCTTTCAAATCAAATGTCCCACACAGTGTTTTCCTCTTTGTGTGTCTTCCATTAGCTCCTCTAATGCAGTCCTATTCCACAACTTTTGATGTTTTATGTTGAATCTTCGTATGTGGGTCAATTACAACCTCTCAAAATAAGTGCCCAAATCCAATTGCATACATTTAGTTCACTTAAAAAAAGGCACAAAGAGTCCTTATGTGCACCAAATCCATGGAGGAAAGCTGGCATGCACACACAAACAAAGTATACTCACACCATCACACACAGGCACACACACAAGCTGAGAGCACATCTGTCCTGCAAGAGACCCAGAGCAGGACTCGGCCAGCTGGCTTTGTTTCAACTTTTCACCCCTAGGGATTGGTTCTCCCACAGGCCAAATAAGGAAGAGATACGAACCTCCGTCCACCCCTGGGACTGCACTTTCATACAGACACACAAAACCATCCAAAAGAGCACAGTAGGAGCAAACACATTAGCCTTATGTGGTAACAAGATGGCAAGATCCGAAGTCAAAATATCAAGCAGCACATCTACTGTAACCATGGAAACATACGCAGTTACTGTGTGTGTAGGATTGTCGTTGGGTGACAGTCTTGGTTTCTTGGGGGGGTATCCCTCCCTAAGATCCCTTTGCCATGACAACAGTGGGAGTTCAGAGGTCAGACTAGTAGTGCATAATCCAATGGATCATCTGGAAGACAAACTGGCAGTGGAATGGGAAGTGAGAAGTGGGAGGAAGATCTTTATACTGTGACAGAGAGAAAACAGTTGATGGGATGTAATAAAAAAAGGAGTAATATGGAGAGAAACAGAAACTTGATACACTATTTGAACTTTGTTGTCTATATTTAATAGTCTTTATATTTCTGCTTGAGAAAAGCACATTTATATTGTAACAGTTGTGGGCGATCCTAGAAAATTGCATTAAGGCAAAAGCAAAAAAGAAAAAAAAGTGATGATCTTTGTATATTCTTTGATAGGATAGATGATATATAAGGAATACAGAGGGCTTCCTGTGACATATTAAACAGGAAAAACTTCCTGAGTTTTTTGGGCATGTACAAAGCCACTGATCTTTTCATGCCCAGATTGTAATGGTACATAACTGTTGAACACCTCTGTAGTGTGACAAATTATTCTTTTATAGCCAAATGGTTCTCACCACAGAGACGCAACTACCAATCCCAAATCTCCATGTGCCAAAAAAATTTTAATGCCGCACTCTATTCAGACAGAAAGAAAATGGGGCTATAGAGTACTTGCTTCTGGAATAAGGCACACACACCCCCAAATTGCATCAAGGCTTGGCTATGCTGGTTGATAAAGAGAGTAATAGTTCTGTTTTCCTTTTAGCACAGCCAAGTATTTTATAAATGCACTTAATGAAAGACAAAAAAAAAAAAATCTAAGAATATAAAATGCTATTTACAATTTCTGATTTCATTAAACGATGTGTGAATTGTGTTAATATAAACATCTATCTGGTAAAAAGATTGTCAGTGAAGGTTAGAAAAGAACACTCTCAACACTTCCTGCAGTTTTACAAACATAACAATAAAAGCTCCAATGCATTGCAATCCTCTTAAAAACTTTAAGGTAGAAGATACTGCTGATGTTTTGTTTTATTCATAGCAAACATGGAGAAGAAATAAGCAGTTCTTTTGTTCTGCTATTCTGAAACAGGCTAACAGAAACCTGCAAAAATGCCAAAAATGTGAGCTCACTGCTAAATTCAGGTCTCACATAAACACCTCCACCAACTTGTAGGTTAAACTCAACCGGGGGTCAATAAATATGGAGGTAAAGAAGAGAACATGGGAATAGACAGGAAACATCTTACCTAAATTAAAAGACAAAGGGTATGATCTTCAGATTCCAAATGTGAGATGCAAAAATAATCATTTCATTTTAGTAAATGCAATAAGTGGCTGCTTAAGGACGATCTTCAAAAACTGTGCAGACCAATTTGGTTCCCCTCTTTAACATGAGCAGGTTGTGTGTTCTACATGCGGTTTGAGAGGATAGATGAGATTCAAAGTCATGTAGATGGAGGTAATAATGATACATATTAAAAAAGAAATGATATTGATAGTGCAAAATAACATTTATAGTGAACTCAAAGCATCTCAAGGTGCTAAGACAAAAGAAAACAAAACATAACCGCTTCACTTTTCACTGTCCTGCTATAATAATTTGACCTAGCCTGATGTTTTTTTTTATCTTTTTAATTAATAATCTTATGTTACTATTGTTATTTATGACAGTGTTTACATGCAGACAGAATCTCTCTCCATCCTCTGCATTGCATCAATGCCTCCTTTGTGTCAACAATGACTGCAGATATTTTTGCATGTCAGTTTGCTCCTAACTTCCAGCAGTAATAAAAAAGACACTAAAACTGCAGCTGATTTGGAAAAGCTGATCTGCATATTGATACAGACACATACTAAAAAAAAAAAAAAAAAAGGTTTGCACAAGCCGCCCTGCTGAATTTCAAACGCAAATCTCTTTGCACCTTCAGTAAAGATCTGCTCTGCACGTACAAATACGTCTGTACCTGCTTTAAGAAATATAAACCTTCTGAAGATCAGGCTAAAAAACTTCAATCACAGGAGTGAAACTTAGATCAGTCGAGACAGAGGGGAAGATTGATGGATGAAAAAAAGATAATAGACAACTGACTGTTATGACCTTAATGTGCTCGGTGCTCATGGATGTTTTAGTAACTGTCAGAGACAATATCAAGCAATAAAGAACTTCCTTGGTATTAACTTAGAGGCAGTGGTGCATTCGACATTATACTTCTTTTATCTAATGTCTTAAATATCTATGAGCTCTGTTATTACGCCATGTTACATCACTTGGATCTGACAGCAGAAACACTCTGCCGCCCAAGAAAATTAGTTGCAAGGAATTATAGAATTTTATGTAAATCTCAAATTAATGAACCTTCCTCCAGCATGTGTGAGTCGATGTCTGGTGTAACAAACTAAGAAATGTAATTTGTTAAGTCAATGAAGCAACATCATCCTGAATGTGGCATTTTGGCTTATGTGGCACCCTTCAGTCTAATGCAGCCCCTTTTAAAGGTACGTGAAAAGCCTCCGGATCAATCATTCATTGCAAAAATAAATAAATCAATTACCAGTTACATTTAGTGGCATCTGTAACAACTTCAATACAACTGAAATCAATCCAGGTGTGCATGTTTAAACTGATAGTTTACTTTCTAAAACCAATTTCTAAAGGTTGAATGAGAAATCCATGATTTGCCTCCTCCCTTGGGTAAAAAGCTCATAATGTCAATGATGCCAGCTTGTTCTAGTGATTCTTCAAAATGAGAAAAAAGACAAACAAATTCCTATTTTGTGTTAAAGGTAAGGCAGACGTTGATTTTCATAAAAGGTGGAGCCAAAACTTAGACCCAATCAAGCACTCCTTATTCCTTATGCTGCAGGAGTGTCAGAGAAACTGAAGCGTTTATTTATCAAACCCCAAAACACATCAGGGCAAAGACTGGTTCAAGTCAAGGTCCTCCGGCATGAACAGAGTAACGATCTATACACCGATAGATGACAGGAGGGATCTGACCAGATATCATTCACTAAAGAAAGATAGAAAAGCACCATCATCAGACCAACATTTAGCAGATATCTGCACTCTGCAGGCCAGTGGTTCCTCTTTCAAGGATGATGTTCTCATCCTGTATAGGGAGACAGGGTGGTTAAAAAGATCAACTGATCCATTTTCATGAGGAGAAACCATCAACTGTACCGTTAAACAGGACAGTGTAAAGAGATTTAAGTGGTGAGTAGGACCAGAAAAGTCAATTTTTTTTACTTACCTTTTATTAATAGCAAATGTGCCAACCAATGTGGAAGAGATTTTTTGGTTTATGTAAGTAAATGTTATAAACAGATAGATCTGATTTTATTGTTTGCACAAATGTCAAAGCTAATTAAGAAGACCTAAATTAAGCACTTAATCTATTAGTTCAGGCATGGATGTTGACTACACATGCATGACTAGACTAATAGAACGACACAAAGAGCAGTGTTTTTTAAATTCTATTATTAAGCTTGATTGGCTGCACAGTGGAGCAGTGGATAGCACTGCTGCCTTGCAGGAAGAAGGTTTTGGGTTCTGTTCCTTGCCTGGGGTCTTTCTGCATGGATTTTGCATGTTCTCTCTGTGCATGTGTGGGTTCTCTCCGGGTACTCCTGTTTCCTCCCACAGTCCAAAAACATGACTGTTAGGTCAATTGGCTTCTCTAAATCCACCTTAGGTGTGTTTGAATGGTTGTTTGTCCTGTTTGTCTCTGTCTTTTCCTACGATGGACTGGTGACCTGTCCAGGATGTACCCCACCTCTTGCCCAATGACAGCTGGAGATAGGAACCAGAACCCTTCACGACCCCAGCTGGGATAAGCGTGACGAAAAAAGGATGGATATTCATTTTAAAGCCAAAATCCTTTTTATTCACTCACCATTTGCACCAGTATGTGCTCTCCCGTTGGATGGATGGCAAGGGCCTCATCGTACAGTGCCTTGGCTTCGTCCATTTGGCCCCTCCGCTCAGCCAGGCGGCCCCGCTGCAGGAGCACCGAGTGGGAGTTGGGGAAGAGTGAGCTGGCCTCCGCTATGCAGAACTGGGCTTCCTTTAGCCGGCCGTCTGCCATGAATAGCTCCCCTGCAGGAAAGAGAGGATTGGGGAGAGCTTGCTTAAGGAACACAGAACAGGAAAAAAAGATAACATAAGAAAATATTTTACAAATCTACATTTTATTTTTCTATATTTATCCAAACATGAAACATATGATTTATTCTACTCTTTATCAGGCTGTGTTGGGCGGGAGGCGGGGTTATTCTCTGTTCAAATAACCACATGAAAAAAAAATTATTGCCGGAGACATATAAACTACCAGGTCATAGCATAAAATCTGCAATTGTCAGATACTCAGATAAACACAAACTCTTTCAAAGGATGAAATAGAGATTGGCTGCAGAGTAAAGCTTGTGTTGACAAGAAACTCCTGCCTAAATATGGACATCCAATATGAAAGCTGTGGGCGTCCTTTCCCCGCTGCTGGGAAGATGAGGACAAACCCCAGACACAAAACACTTACTTACAAAATGAATCACGCCCACAAGCACCTCACTCTCCAATGAACTGAAGCAAAGAGCCCAGGGAAGAACCTGCCTTTGAGGATAATGTTGGCCAGTTGCAGGGCAGGAAAGCGGAGCAGTGAGCCGTCAGTCATTTATAAGAGTGGACCATGGGTCCACACCTGGAGAGACCATAAGGAAGGAACCCTCATGTGGAAGTGTGAGAGACAGAGACTGGTTGAGCTGAGCTGGGTAAATATACTGAAAGCTCCGTCTGCCTCTGAGAGTCCAGGTCTCCGTGTGTGTGTGTGTGTGTGAGAGAGATCGAGGGTGTTTTGTTTGTTTACCTGTGCCTCACAAATGCACAGATGGGAAACACTTAATGCATGCATGCTACCTCTATGGGATGTCGGCTCCAAGCCTCGGGGTTCCTGTGCATAATTTCAGGAGGACAGATCGGGTTATGCAAGGTATCCTCCTGCTCTTCACCTGAGCTCTTGGAGAATTAAACCAAGCAGAACAGTCCTTGTTTAGCCTTTTTGGTTCTAAGAAGTCTCTCACATATCTCCTATGAAGACCTATTTTGATATAAAACTGCTACTCAGGACATCAACATTGGTTTTTCCAGCAGACTCTGATCCATAGCAGCTGAAGACTTCTTTATCTGTGGATTTATTTACTGTGTATCAAGGCTAATATCCTTTTATCAAGGGTTGAATGTTTGGGTTGATGATTAAAAAAGGCTTTTCCAACTGACGAGTATTTAAAAACAAACCAACCAGTCTGTTCCCGGAAACCAACCAGCTTGATGATGATTCTTTATGTCGATAATAATAGTCTGTTTTTTACGTTAAACTTGTAAAAAAGACATATATAACCACAGGTTACTCTAAGGTTGTATATTAATATTATTTAAGTCTGAATGTGTAATTTAGACCATGTGCCACTACTTATCAAAAGTCCAGAAGGTAACATTTTTACACAAAGCTGTGGTGTCATAAAACCATGGCGCTTATAGAGAAATGTTTTGGTAAACAGCTTTTTAGGTTTGGTCTAATGGCTCTATGTGGATGAATGGTTGAATGATGCTTCTCCTCATTCCCTCCTAACGGTCCCAAGATAGTTTCCAAAGCTTATTTAAGAGGTTTAAAGTCATTCCCTTGAATGGTGTAATTTCTCCAAAAAACAGAACATAAACGATCAGCTAAGAGGTGAAATTATTTAGCACAAAGGTAGGTCTTTCAAAACAGATGGAAAATTAAATGGCGTCAGTGCTCTTAGTAATCACATTAAATTATAAGATCATTCATACCATTACTGAGTTATGTAATGTTGAACATAAATTGGATTAAGTCTTGGGTGGATAAATAACTTCTTTTATTAGAACTTTGACTTTCCTCAAAAATAAAAAGGTATCCTGGTTGAATTTTTGATGCTCAAAGCAACAAAAAAATAAAGTCTGCTCATGTTGCATCAAGTGCATAAACAATGTCTTAGTCCCCTGAGAGGCTGAAATTAAATTGAGCATATAAACAGGTCAGTAAGTTGTGTAAGACTCAGAGGCTGTGCAGCTTCCACTGCTACAACTGCACAGTTGGCTTTTCATTCCACTGAAAATAGAAACTATCTTTAGTCACATTTGACTTGAATTTCTTTGCCCAGATGGTTTTAGACGTAAAGAAGGTTTCAAAGACTGTGACTTTAAGAGATTCTGTAGCTATGTTTAATCTTTGTTGTAAATAAATACATATATACATGTGATATCCAGTCACATTACGTAAAAATAATCATTTAGATGGCTTAAAAGATCAATTACATCTTAATGAGTTTCCTATGGGAAGGTGAGACAATAGAACATAAATGGCGGTGCCATATTTAGAGAGGTGAACAGCAGCTCAAACACTTCATACCAACCGTTGGTGGTGGACCATGATTTCCAAAGTGAACTTAAGTTGTCTAGATTTGCCAATGACACGATTTTAAATGCAGCCAGGTCATGAACCATCAACAGGACAATTTATTAAAGATTTGAGACCTGACAGTGAGACATCATATATTTCCCACTGGAGGAGCTTCTAATGGGTAGAAATCTGTGTCATTAAGTTGACCCGGAACCAACAAACTATTTGAAGCTCATATAGTCGTCCCCTACTGTTTAAAGCCTTTCAATTCCTTCAATAATAAACTTCAAAAACATGTTCTCACCAATGATTTAGGATAATATATTGTTCCTCTCTATTGTTTTTAAGATGGAAATTTCCCAAAATTCCAAATTAAAGGCAAATTGACTTTAATCTAAAAAGAAAACTCTGCACCACTAAACAACAATCCAGTCATTTTTCTCCTTGGTCTAGTTTTTGACCATGAAGCAGCTGGGGTCAAATATTAATACATGTGAAAATATGGGGCTAACTCCCTTTTATAGAATGACCTTCGGTCCTTCCCTCGTCAGTGGAGCTGGGAAAGGGGACATTTGCACCACAGGTCAGGACACCCAGTCTGCTTCATTGAGAAGTGATGCAATAACAACCATGGCCAAAGTAAGGCATTTGATAATAAAGTTCTGTCCAGGATAAAGACCAAACAGGTTCCTGGACTGGATTTCTTATTTCCTTTCTCATCTAGGGCAGGATATTATTTATGTAAATTAAGGGAGGGAACCCCTTTGTTCAAACTTTGAAAAGAGACACATTAATGGAATATTGACAAAGTTAGAAAACCTGATAACACTCTAGATATTAATTCTTTGAATTCCTCTTATGTAGTTCATTTTTGTTTGTTCTGTTTTGCTTCTAAGAAATGTTACTAAGAGGAAAATAACTGCTTATATAACTAACTAGTAGTAGTTTAATTGGTGCGAATCAGAAAATACATACATTAATTTGTATAAGAGCATTTTATCATTTAATTTTAATATGAATAATTAATTTCTCGGTAACTGTAGTCACTGAACCACCGAGGGCAGAAACCCCCACACTTGAGAGGTGGCTGCGACAGAAACCTGGAGAAACATCAGAGATCTCAGACCAGAAATGTGCAGTTCTAAGTAGAGCTAAGATACGGCGATGAACCCTTAAGCTCCCAGTCCTCTGGTAGAGGACCCGATCTGGAGAGGTAGAAGCCACCCACATCACCCAGGAGTATGAGGGGTGGGTGAGAAAGCTGTTTTTTTTTTAAACAAAATAAATCAGAGCAGTCAATTAAACTAAAATAATAAGAACATGATTTGAAGTGTAATGAACTTCGACTGGAAATGAATTAACGAACCACTAATTGCTGAAGGTTTTATTTCTACACTATTTATTAATTTCCACTCAGCATTTATCTAGCTACACTACCTGGTAAACAAGCAGGACAAATAACCTTCAGTGGCTTATCTTCCTCTGTGGATAATGTTGGTGACAGTCTGCCCAACAACAGTCAAGTCTTCCGTGTTTACAATAACTGTTTAGCACAATAAAATTCAGAGTTAAAAAATATGTTTTCCAAGTATTATTCACATTTTCCAAAAATGAAACTTTTATCTGCTACCCATCCATTAATCCTCCTACTTTAGGACAACGTTAAAGCATAGTAGTACTGTGGTAAAAAAAACAGTACATTTTTCAATTCTAAATCAACTCTCATATTTATACATACAGATTGAATCATATAACAAAAGGTTGATTAAAAAAGTGCATTTTTAACAGTTCTTATAGCTGCCATTAAAAACCATAATAAATTAATTTGCTGCTGAATGTTAACATAAAACTAATCTCAATATGTTAGACAGATACACAGCATGCAATCCAGGTAGCAGCTAAAAACAATGTTTATAATACAGGCATTCCACTTTAAGATCCGATTTGGATTGGATCAAAAAGAATCAATTCTAACTTTAGAGAATCGGATTTGAGTTGATTCTTAGAAACATAAATCGACATCCAGCCTTAGACTCATGTGCAGTAATGTTTTTGGGAAGAATTATCCACAACTAATTTCTTAAACAATAAAAACATGCAAACATTCAAACTTAGGACCTTTTGTGTAGAAGACATAATATTGATTCAATTTCATTTAAAAAAAAATATTACAGGTATTTCAAAATTCCATTTTTGCATTTTTAGCGTCAGATTAATTGAGATATCACAAATTTAATCTGCTGCCAAACTCTCCAGAGCCATGATTGTTCTCTTGATATATTAAATGATAAACTATTTTCCTGTTTTTTTTGTTGTTTTGTTTTTTTATTAATTTGCTCTCTGCCCCCATTAAAAAAGAAAAAAAAACTTTCCCCACCTTGCCCCCCCCGGGTAAAACTGGTCTACAACCGCCTCTCCACCACAGTAAAGCTCTGCTGTGAGGGATCCTCTTTAAAATAAAAAAAAATATATATATCTACAAGTTGTAACTTTTTAACAAAAAAAATAGACTTTCAAATATATGCTAGTTATTTAGACCTACCTGTATTGTAACTTGCTAATAAAATAAAGTTATTAGGGCCACCATAAATGGAAAACCATGGGAATCTAATTACTGGGAGTCTTTATTTAAACCAAATGTTTCTGTACAGCAGTTCATTTTCTAGGTTAAGATTGTGATAATTGGCTGGTATTTTGAATCACCTGCAATTCAGCTCACATGATATGCATTCTGAAAAGTTGCGTGTGTGCTCCCTTCTTGGGAATAAAAAAAGAAAACTTAAAAATCTAATTTTCCAGGAGATTTACCAGTGCAAAAGGACCAGTAATATCAGTATCATTCATACCAGCCTGCAGCCAGATACGCTCCAGAGTGGCCCAGATGTAAGTAGGTCCTTGACGGCGGGTGGAGCTCAGGTCTGACACCTCTGACAGCGCTGCTTCCAGACGGGACACTGCCACCGATGGAGGGCTGAGGGATCCTGCCACAGGAGGAAAAAATTAGCTTCACCTCTGAGAAATATGGTACCATACTTTTAAAAGAACATTGGGTGAAACTTTAAAATATGTCAACAAGCCTTCCAATTTTCAGGAAATGAAGAAATTTCCTGTTTGAACATCTTCCTGTGATGAACACAGGTGCAGGGTTTGGTTACATAATTGATATTTAAACAGTACATCTGCTCCTCTGAACCGGGGTGCAGGCGTGCAAACAGAGTTTTAATCTAGAACAGGTGAAATGTAGGAACATTCAGCATGACCTGCAAATGAAGCTTTTCACATGTATTTACCCATAATCCAGAAGGTGAGGGATGTGATCAACACTTTTTTTTTTTTTTTTTACAACAGATATTGGATTCCAAACATGCATAGTGGCAGAAATAGTGGAGAAAACTTAAATCATGTGCAAAGCAGACCTGTGGAGGTGTCCTGGAAGTCAGGGAGGTTTAGATGGATGGAGGGCTTCCTGACAACAGGGTTGACCTCTGACCTCTCAGCCATCGGTATACTGCTGCTGTCATCTGTCTCACTGCAAAATGTGATGTATACGTGGGAATTAAAGGGAGCTCCAACATTAAAACATACCGGTATTTGCCAAGATAACTGTAACAAAGCATAATAATCAAAGGGGGATGCCGATTCAGCATTTCTTTATGGGTATATCTATCGAACATTTGAAATCATCCAACTGTAAATGAAAAGTAATACCATTTATCAGAGAAACTTCACAAAAATAAAAAAAACAAAACAGACTTAAATTCATCAGTACTTGTTAATAGATTATGTTTATTTTAACACTTTTATAGTGATTTTAATATCAAGATAAAGAAAAAATGAAGTAAGCATTGTGTACCAATGTGAGACCTAAATCACTGTTTTCGGCAAAACAAAAAGGAAAAAAATCAGAATCAGTTTAAAATACTGAGATGTGAAAAGGTGTCATTTAAAATCTGACTGAAGTAGACTTCTTAAAATGCAATGGGAGGTAGTTGCACATTTTTGGAGCTGCAACAGAGAAAGCTTCCTTCTGGTTTAGGCACCTCAAGATTGAATCAGATCAGATCAGATCGAAAGGAATCGATAGTAAATCCTGAGATTCAGAATAAAATAGATTCTTGAAATTTGAATCAATACCCAGTCCGACTCAGCAGCAATGAATATTTATTCAACAACAGGACAAAATTTGTTGAGAATTTCTTTTTTTTGCACCCAGTTTTCTTGTTTTATATTTTACACTACACTAGGACAATAAAGGATTATTTAAAGCTATCCTATTATATTCCTCATTATTAAACTGTGATTAAAAAATTTTTTTTTCTTAAATCCTGCAACCTTTAAAGAAATCCAGAGGTCTTTTAAGCTGTTTTAATCTGGTCTGAAAGTGACTCTAATCTAAAAACAACTACTTTTAGCAGAAGATATTTTATTCTTTTTTTTAACTCCCATAACTTTTAATTGTGAGACATTGTAAAATTATAATCACTGTATAAAGTAATACTTAAGGAGAAAGGCAGGAAATGATCCAACTGTAAGTAAAAACTGTTCCTGCTCCATGTGAGACAACACTCATATCTACGTCCAAACTGTTGCTTGAGACTCTTCAGTGGCTGATGGTTATGAGTAGAGACACGTCACTTTGCTCTTTACACAAGAAACACTTGAGTGTTGTGTGATAAGCAAAGCAGCAGAGGCTTTAATCTGTCATGTGCACATTTACCTGGAGCGACTGACATCATGCTGACTCTGCCAGCGTTGCAGCATCTCCTCACAGGTCTGCAGGGCTGTAGCGGGTCCAAACATGGCCTCTTCAAGCTTCACCTTCGTCAACAGCAAACTGAACCAATACATATATCTAAATTAGTCACTTTGTAATAAGACCAACTGCTGTTAATGGTTTATCTTGCAAATCTTGTTGAGAGTGTAAATTGCCTCAGAAATTGATACTGTACTCTATGCTTTTATTACATTAAATCCACAAAATAAAGTGTATTTCATTTGGAATTTTATGTGGCACACAGAGCAGCGCATAGCAGTGATCGGAAAAGATTTAATGGTCTGTACATCAATACTTATAAATAAAAACCTGAAATGTGTTTTCTGTGTTTGTAATGCATTCTTAGGCTTTACTGCAAATTAGAAGACCGACCCCAGCTTGGGTTCAATTTAGTCTCAGTATAAATCCAGCTGTTCTCATAAGCCTCCAGAGCTTTGTTAAAGTAATATATTGAACAAACGCCTTCATTAAGACCAAGGAACATAGCAGATTTATCAGGAATAAAGTTGTGGATGTTTATTAAATCCCAGGAGTAGAACATCTCCCAGGGCTCCAGTCAATCCATCATCAAACATTGCAAATAGCCTTACGCTACTGCCAACAAGACATTGCCCCCCTAAAAAGACTGCATAAAGATGATTCTTAAAGATCTTTGGAGTTCTACACCTTAAATAGAAGAACCTTTTAACAACTGTTATTATTGCAAAATTCTGGTATTTATGGATGAGTTGCAACAAGAGCGCTATTTTAAAAGATAGCCATTTGAATCATGTGTTGGACACAGCCGACATATGAAAGAAGCTTCAAAATTTTACTTCCTAGACACATTGGAAAACTCTCTGTGAGTTAGGCGTTCATGCCAGTTTGAATCCACCACCCCGACCCTGAAACACGGTGGCGCCATGATGCTGTGGGTCTTGTTTAGTTTTGCTGGAGCAGGGAAGCTGGACAAAGTTGATAGAAAAATACGTGGATCTAAATGCAAGGAATTCCAACGACAAAGCTTCAGACCGTGGAGGTTCTCTTTCCAGGAAGACGATACCTTGAAACACCCACCCACAGCTACACTGTAATGGTTTAGATCAAAGCGTATTCCAGTGTTGGAATGGCCAGTCTTCCTTTCACTTCAGGTCAGTTCTCAGAAATGTAATGGGGTGTGAGCAGTAATTACTGTTGCATAATTAAAGTATTGACTAACCTAAAGCCGGATTCTGAAGTAAAACAAGTCTACCAGTTTATTTTTGCAACAAAACAACATAAGGGAAAAGGAAGGTTGATGGATTTCCAAGAAATAAGGATTTTTAATTCTTGAAACACACATTGGGGTCTTCTATGTGAATTTGAATCATCTTAATCTAAATGTAAATCACCTCAGGCCACGTCAAGAGTTCATGGATTTAACTGATACCTGCATAGATCAATGGGGAAAAAACTGAAGGGAAAGTTGATCAGAAACAAGCTCTAAGGAGTTTCTGACTCTGATGAGCTGCAGAGTGTTTCTGCTTTGCCCTTTTAGTTGAAGACAACTGGTTAAGTGATGTGGGAGTCTCTGATGTGCACACAGTTTCTGTGTGTGTGTGTGTGTGTGTGTGTGTGTGTATCTGTTATGTCATCACAATGAGGACCATTTTACCAATTTCACAATCAAATTTAGGACAGTTTGTACCAAACTCAGGACATTTTGTTGGTAATCACTTCATATTTTGCTAACAGTTAGGTTTAGGACTTAGATGTGAATTAGATTTAGTAAAGGCTTAGGTATGCACTTGTAATTATTGTGTTTAGGGTATAAGAAAGGGTTGAAAATAACTGAAAATCAATGGAAGTCACCACATGAGCCCCGCTACATATAGAAAGACGAGGATTTGTGTGTGTATTGGTTTCTGTGTGGATAATTGCCAGAAGGGGCTCTCAGAGAATGCAGCCTGTCATGGGCATCAATCATCCATAAGAGTGAGAAAGGACGGAGGGATGGAGAGATGAAGGGAAGAACTGCTGCTCTGTCAGGGCTGAGGATCAATGATGGGGTGATGAGGACAGACTTATGTCAGGGGAGAAAACTTTTGCAGAAATGAGTCTTGCTTCCAACTGACTGATTTTGCGGAAAGCCAAAATGAAGCATGGAGGGATTTTTGTGCAGAAAAAAGTTAAAAGTGTGTGATGGTGCATGTATGTGTGGGAGGAAGGAGGTTGGATTTACTGGCACACAGATGACAAGTGCTGCAGAGGGAGGCTGTGTTAAGGATACGGCTGCCAGCAGGAGTTCACCAGAGAGTGTGTCTGTGTGATGGTGGGTGTCTCAGTGTGACAGAGCTCTTAGCAGGTAAGGGATGGTGTAAGCTCATCCAGGTGACGGAAGGTATGAATACAGCGGCATATCCGGCGCACAAAGTGATTCTCTCTTTGTCGCCTCACTGTAAGACCCGGAAAAATCTCTCTAAGCTTGGATTAGTTCTAGTTAGCAAAATAGCAAGAATAAATAGTAGATCATGCTGGAGCTTCATGGAAGATGGAGCCAGTGAAACATTTACGGACACTCCTCATTAGGGTTTAATGATGCATCTGAATTGTTCTTCCTCCAGCAGGTTCACTGTTCAGGCCGTAAATAACTTAAATGCAATTTTACAGCAAACCTTTTCGGCATGAATTTGAATCTACCAACGTTCTCTTATTAGCCTCCTTCATCTAATTTCAGAACTAGTTGGAATTTAATGTTCAAACAGCAACAACATTTCAATTATTGTCATTTTTTAATCAGCTGATTTATGTCCTTCCTAACCCTGTTTAAGAACAGTTTGCACACGCTGTAGGAGCTAAAGAAGAGAGGCTTTGCAGGAAGGAGAAATATTTTTAACCCTTTGCACAGCTGCAAGGTCCTGCATCACCTTTCATGGAGAGCAGTTTAAAATATCACCAGGATAACAGAAGGAGAATGAAGAAGCAGCTGGAGAATAGTTCTCATGAAGGAAAGGCCTGAATTGGACCAATTGTAAACATTAGTCACGCATAATAAAATGTAGAAATAAATGTAACAATCTGAATTTAGGATTATAAGACACATTTATTCAAAATATCTACTTTTTTTTTACAATATTACTAATATTGTCAGTCTAATCAGGTTGAGGATAATATAAAACCCATTCCACCTTGCTCCTCTGTGCCTAAGTACAATCTGTGTTTTCCCAGGCAGCGTCAGAAAAGATAGATTTCACCAAGATTACAACACTTGAAACTACACAGCGGATTAGGCAGCCTGTCATTTTCCTGCCTCCTGGGACTGAGCCGGTCGTGTGCAGAGCGTAGTGTTTGAGCAGTGAAGTCAGCGAGTGGCGCAGCTCTGAGTAAACGCTCGGTGTCGGAGTGCTGAGAGTGGTGAGTGCCAGCGTAAACTCCACACATAAAAATAGCTAATGATGTTCCCCCCTGAAAGGAGTGGTACATCTACTGTGTTACTCATTCTGTACTCCCACAGATCAGAGAGCGTAGTCTTTGGAAGCACATGAGGCGTGAACAGAAAAATTGCAGATGTACGACAAGCGTAAATGTAATGCACAAGAATGCACATGTGCATATATAAATATATCACAGACTAGTCTATGCAGATATGCTTTCAATGTGCAGCCTAACGTACAGTAAGCCAGCCATGCAAAAGTATAGCAACCAATATTTGCACACCCCACACATACTCCTGCTGCAGCATCCCCTCAGATGAATGCTGAACCAAAGGCTGGGATTAATCATTCCTTTAGTACAAACTGTGAGATCATAATCACCCCTCACCCCCAAAAAACACTCACACATGCACATAAACACACAAACACACACACACAACCTTGCAACCCCTTCTTCTGTTGCCTCAGCTCCACCAGGCTTATGTTGAAAGGCATGCCTGTTTACTATGCGATTACAATTTCAAAGACAACGAGGAATAAATTAAGAAAGAGAGTTAAATGTAAGTGTGTGCAAGGATAGAAAAATGAGGGTGAGAAGAAGAAAAAAAGAGGAGAGTGACAGGATGGAGACAGAAGAAGGCAGAAGCCGGGGGTAGAGGATGCGGGAGAAAACGAGGAAGCAGAAATTTGGTATGCTACAGCGAGCTGACAGTTCGCTGTGGTGCAGAGAGCCAATGGCTAACAAGAGTCGCACACATCCATGTGCACACGGCAAAGAAAACCAACAGGCACACAGATATACATGCATGTGCAATATCGGACAAATGTTCCCGTCCTGGCACCCACGCAACACACAAGTGCAACTATGCACATATTAAACACACACCAGTCAGTCCTCAGCACTGTGCACAATGTTAGCTTTGATCTCTGATGCTCGCTCACACTTCCAAAGTGAATGATATTCTATGGGCTTCCAGCTGAGAAAACACCTCCTTTCATCGTCTCTCTCTGTCTCTGTTGGGAGCCTTGTATTCTGACTTTGAGCTCTGCAGCCCGGGCCTCAGCTCAGCAGGTCCTCAGTGACAAGGTTCAAACACAAAATCAGAAAAGCTTTACTGAATAAATGTTCAATATTTCATCATTTCGGTTTAAATAATGCACTGGTTGGTGCCTTACAATATTTTCTTTAGGTAGAACACAGATTCGTTTTCAATCTTAGCAATGCTTGGACTCTGCTAATCTATCCTATTAAAGTCTTTGCTGGACCTTCAGTGTTTTTGATCAATTTGCAAGGTAAAACATGAGCATGATGCTTTCACCACTGTTTCAGAAGTATACAGTATTTTATATCCAGGCCAAAATGTATGTTGGCCTCATATGACCAATAACCTTTATGTTGCCGTCAAACAATTAACAGCTACATCTTATGGCTTTCCTGGGCCCTTTTCTAAAATGCTGGTTTAAACAATGCATGGATTAAAGTTGTTTTCTAAAGTATGAGTTGCTGATATTTGTCCTCTGGTGTTAATATCAATATGCTGGCTGTTTATACTTACTCTATATGACAGGCCTGTTACTTTAGGGGGCTACTAGCCATGTTTTTATAGTTTTCCATATTCTTTTAGAGCCCAAAGCCACATTTAACATTTACACAACTCTTTCCCTGACATTTCTGCATGGTTCTTTTGTCTTTATGGTGGTTTTTTGTTCACTATTGTTCTCTAATAAACCTGTGAGGCAGGGAGGTCTGCAACCTTTACAGTCCAAAAAGGGAATTTTTGACTTCATTCTAGCTAATAAAACTTTTTTCAAGCTGCAAACATTACATTATCTTTTTAAGAATAGAAAAAATATTAAATCAATATCTATCATTTCGATTCAATGCAATTTGTCAATGGAAAGGGGCTAAACAAAGCATTTGTTTGTAATATCTATACTGGAGAAAATGATCTGGTTTTTATCATTTTTAGCCTGTGATGGAGGGCCGATGTCCAGGGTCTAAAGAGCTGCCTATAGCTAAGGAACCACAGGTTCCAGAAACCTGCTCTGTATGCTTCACAGAAAATTCAGATAAAGTGATGCAAAAGTCTTTTACTAATTGTGTTCTTGATTTATTAGGGAAGAAAACTGTCAATAGGGAAAATATAATGTGTCACAGCAATGGGACCCTTCTGAAGGTGATTAGTTGCAATTTATTCTAACTGGAGGAATCCGTTTAAAGTGGGTTTTATAAAAATGCAAGCTAGATTTGTCAACTTATGAATTGTATTAGAAAAAACCAAACCAATCAGTCCACTTCACAACAATGCACCGATGATGTTGGTCCTTCCCATAAATATCCAATAATGTTCAGTATATAGTTATGATATGTTTATGATGTGATTAAATGTGAAAAAGTTAAAGAAAACAGCACCTGAAAAAAATAAATCAACATTTGCTAGGGCATTCAGCAACAAAGACACGTGGTAGTGTTTCCACAGCAGGCTTACTGTTTATAACAAGTCAGCAATGACTGTTTTTTCTCTTCTCCAGTTGTTGCTTTTTGCCTCGTGTTATACAAACTTGCTGATACTGGCTAATAAATGAGCAAATATGAGACACACTGACTGTAGTTATATTAATAATAGCCCTAAGTAAGCATTTATTGTCATTTTGCACTTTGATTTTCTGACCTGTGCACCAGTCCCTAACAAATACCTGCCTGGTTAGGCTTAGACTTCTGGAGGACATAGGGACCCTCATTTCATCATTCTATCTCTATTCTCCCACTTTGCAGAATCTGTTAGTTCAATATCTAACGTTATGCTCTCTCTGCTTTTTCTCATAGTATCTGTGCATCATCTGTTCCTGTTTGGTTGTGACACCATCCTGGAGAGAACTATTAGCTGTGCTGCTGCAATCAACACCGTTCTTTATAGATGCTGGAGATCGGCCTGTTTTCCAGTGTAGTCCTGTTTCTCTGACTGTGACTGGCTGGATGTGCTCTCTTCATCCTCTGACATGGGAGCTGGCTCGGAGCTTGACTGCCTGGCTGTCTGTTTTTTACAGCTGCCGCATTTTACAGCTGCTTTTTGTATCTCTGCTTCTGTCTCCTTGAACCCCAGTCGGTGTCGGCAGATGGCCGCTCACACTGAGCCTTGTTCTGCTGGAGGTTTCTTCCTGTTAAAAGGGAGTTTTTGCTCTCCACTGTCGCTACAAGCATGCTTAGTGTGACGGATTGCATTTGAGTCAATGTGTCGATGCAATCAACTGGTTTTCCTTAGATAGAGGACTTTGAATCAGTTTGACTGTATGATCTGGTGAACTGTAAAGTGCCTTGAGATGACGTGTTGTGAATTGAATTTTATTTAATTGGTTTACCAGGTAGCCACTAAAGATGGCTATTATTTACCTTGGGTAAGATGTCAGCCACAAAATAATCATGTAAACCAGTGGATTTGCAACTGTTCAGTGATGTTTAATTTAACAGATAAAATCCTGAGAAGTGCAAGTAAATATTTAATCTCTGGTGCTTTTCTGACCTTAAGGTCAGTTGAGTACAGACAGGTCTCACCTTAACTGTTTTATGTCTGATTTCTGGGTTGTTGAAGAAAATGTTTTTAAATCAGAATTTAGAATCTGAGGTTTTATCATCAATGACCCCTCACACCCCCGCCATGGACTGTTCTCCCTGCTGTCCTCTGGGAAGAGGCTTCGAAGCATCCGATGCAGGTCCAGGAGATTCCAGAACAGCTTCTGTTAGAACTGTAAATATGCAGGCATATGTTTATATTACTATTTTTTATGTATTTATTAGTTTTTTCAAGGCTGCAATTTAAAAAATGAAATTGTCTAGAGCTGTTTTAAACAAAATTTATTTTTGTTTACACTGGTGTATACAAAATGACAAAATAAATCTGTCCAAGTCTAAGTCTTTTGAATGAATGCATGTAGCACTAGCTCACATGAAACTTACACGTAAAAGTCAGAAAACCAGTGAGATTTTCTCACTATTCAACTCAGTGGTTTGCTATATGCCACATAAAAACCGCATTGTATTTTTTAGGATTTTTGTCAGTCTTACAATTTGTCTATTAACAAAATAGGAATTTTATTGTTATTACTCTGATTAAGATTTTAAGATAAATAATTTTTTATCATTGAAGAAATCCTGACCTTGTACATTTACAGGCATACAGTGTTTGGCAGGCCAGGCTGATAATGTACAGCACTCAGGATTATTTCTGCACATTATTAATCTGAGAATGCTACCATCTAATTTGTTCTGGGAAAGGAGGGAACCTTTCAAGCTAACAGGGCTTAAAAGGTTCTTCTGGTCTTTCCCAAACTGATGCTGGTTTCATCTTCATCATTACCTCATCTAGTTGTCTGAATACATCGAGCATTTTGGATTTTTGTGTTCAGTCAATGCACAGGTGCATCTAATGACTTCATTAGATACAGCTTCATACAGTCATTAGATACATGTTCTTCATTGTATGCCTTTTTTGGAAGTTTTTTAAAATGCAGGTTCATTAGTTCACTAGAATGTCTGTACATGTCTTCTGTAAGAGACTAAAATCGTAGTTATGTCACTGTCCCTGCTTCCCTCTGACTCAACATTTTTTATTTTTTTTCGCAGAACAACAGTTCAACACAACAACCACTGCCTGCTCTATCCGTGTGACCTAACGGTTACCGGGGCAATGGGGGATTCCTGGAGCAAAGAGCGATGTGATTGGCCAAGCTTGGCAAGGAGCTCTTAAATGGGTCAGAGCAGTTAAGTGTCTCCACTGAGGAGGTGTATAAAGTGTGTGTGCTTGTCTCTAAGTGTGTGACCGTGCATCCAGGCAGACGGGGAACAGACTTCATCATCCAACTGTACATGCAGCAAAGGATCGGCTTGTGCAGTTATAAAAGCGCCCACCCACTCGCATCCTTTCCGACGCTTCCTGTCAGGCTCAGATGTCCTTCGCTATTTCATCAATTTTCTTGTTTTTCTGTTCTCTACCCCCAGCCCCCAATTCTCCCCCCTCCACTTGCATGTTTGACAATCACCCATCTGTTTGTCCTGGGACCGTGGAGGCCAACACTGACCCCAAATGGCTGTAATATGAAATGCTTTTCAGAGCTCTGAAAGCACATCAGAGGCATGTGCAACATGCTGCCATATTAGTGTGAGAGGATCGGCCTTGGCAGGTTTTACTGCACGTCTGACAAAGCAGGCCACTCTCCTCAGGTAATGAGCGCCTTCCTAGTGTTATTGTATTGTCGGTGAAACAACAGAATATATACTCTGAGGCAGACACTTTTAAAATGCTGCAATATTTATGACATTTATTGAGAAATGATTTCAAATTTATAATTTATTTCACCTATTAAATAAGTTATACTGCCAAATTGTAGCACAAATATAGCAAGCAGTGACTGTTTCAGTGGATTCCTCATTACTGCTTGCCAAACAGAAGTAGTTTGCATGTCAGAAATACTTCTGAGCACAGGATAGATGCATGCATGTGCAAGGCGATATCTTAGGCCAGTAGTACCACAAAAGTAGCACTAAGATTGTGGTTTAAATTGCAGTGGTGAAAGGGTAAGGGTGCATGAGGGGCATAGGTACCGCAATGCAGGCTTCCCACTCTGGCACGTCTAAATAAGGCGTCAAGATGATGCCTGTGTTTGTGCGCTTGGCTTCCACCATAGTGCAGCCAAGACACCCTATCCCCACTGAGGAGACCTCACTGCAGATCCCACTGGAGCTGCTTTTCATCACAGGCGCTATTAGAAACAAAACGACTTTGCACTCTGGCTTTTCAACCACATGTTTTTTTTTTTTTTTTGTTGTTTGTTTGATGTGTTGCAGTGGTTTTTTGTGTGTTTGTTTTGTTTTACTTGAAGTTATCCGGATGCTGACTGAGCGCCAGGGTCAGGGTGTCTAGGGCGTGGCGGTGATGTTTCTGGGAACTGAGCAGCAGGGTCAGTAGGTGGAGGGAGAGCAAGTCATCTGGACGCAGAGATAAAGCCGTCTGCAGAGGCTCCATGGCTGCTGACACCTGAAAGGCACCCACTTGTTTTCAGGTGGAACTACTGACTCAGTGTGAGCTAACTCAAAGGATTGCTCATACCTGGCGTACGAGGGCCAGTTGGAGAGCCAGGTACATGGAAATCTGAGCATCCTGGGGGTCTAAGGAATTAGCTCTGCGGAGGAAAGAAAGAGGAAAACAAGAATTTCGTCACACTTCAGTCTAAAGATCTTAAACATTTTATTAGGATTTTATATGATAGGGCAGAACAAAGTTTTGAGGCAGAATGAAAAAGATACATGGTTTTAAAAACTAACTTTTTTAGGGTTTTTTTCTCAATAAAATGACATTCTGATGTCAAAAGATTTATTAATTTCATCTCAGCATATTTCATGTCTAAAGCGGTAAGAATATAGCTTAAGGAAACGCATTAGCAGTTCCATTTAAACATTTATCTTAGGTCTGCTGGAACAGTAATATTGCACATTAATCTGAACAAGCCATCCCCATGGAGAAATATGGTGGTGGCACCATCATGCCATGGGGATAATTTCTTTCATGAGAGAAGGGGAGAAATGCCAGGAAAATAGCTACAGCTCACTGATTGAAATTAAATCATATTTGCGCGCTGGGATGTCCCAGCCGCTCCATGCATTCCGACAGTGTTAGCTAATTTTCCAAAGGATTGGCTAATCTCTAAATGAATGAATCTGGCTGAGAAATGCTCCAAAAAGACAAGCTGCTTTATCTACAGCCAAAGGTGGAGCTGCAACAGTTTCCATATGGGAGGAGAATATAAATTCAAGCCATAGATTTAACATTTTTATTTGAAAGAAGTTGTGATAAATATGTATCTCTTTCCTTTCTTTATTTTATTTTGGTCTATCTCCCAATAAAAGACAACCAAGTTTGTATATTGTAAAATAAAATGAAAATAGTATGCAAAAATGATGATTGTCTCTGCCTTAGTGATACATACTTGTTTAATGCATGAAGGGCTTTTTTGTTTAACTCATTTCGATCAGCTGACAGAGTGGCTGCAGGTAGAAAAACAAAAAATTATAATCATAGTTAGCTTGTCACATAACAGGAAAGGAATTTTAAATCCAAAAATAAATGCATCCATATACACAGCCATGTGGCCTTTCTGAGCTTCCATAAGAGGAGAGACGAGGTCTGACTTTACCCTCAGAGGCCTGAAGACTGAAGCTGAGCCCCAGAGCCAGGTAGGCCCTGGGAAGGAATTCCCTCGCCTCTTCTCCCATCGATGCCACACTCTGAGACAGATTCTCTGCCTCCTTCAACTGCATATAAACACACAGACACATTCTCAGTTAGCTCATGAAAACCTAAATACATCAGTTCTGTATTAAAAAAAGAAGGGAGATTATAAAAAAAAATAAAAAATCTAATTCACATTGTTTATTTACAACTTTTAAACTAATAATTTCTTTTACAAACCTTCATATTTGTTCCTCTGGCATAGATATGGGTAGTTTTATCTTTCTATACATTTTAGAAAGCTACAACTGGCTTTACTATTATTTGTTTTGTTACCGATTCCATGGAGATCAAGGATCTGTAATCACTATACATCCTACAAACGTTCTTTATGTTGAGTGGTTTAAAGTTTGTAATTTAGAAGTTGATCAAAACACAAAATTCATAAGCTGGCAAAAATGAGAAAAAACAATTTTATTCAGTTTTATTAACTTAGTTCATTTTGTAAGTCAGCTTAATTTATGTCTTAAATATGCAATTACACGTTTAATGTTTTATGGATAATGCCACCAGATTTGTACTCTTGAAGTACCCTAGTACTTCAACTAATTTATAATATTACTGTAAGCTCTGATGGATGAGAACTGACACTCTGGCAAATTTCAAATCTTGGTAACCACAGACAACTTTAGCATCATAAGTATGAGTAATAAAACATTATATTGTTTATTAATAAAAAAATAAATATGTAAAATGTGGCGTTCCTCATGGTAATGTTTTAAGCCCCTTTTGGTTCAAAATCTCAGTGCACCTTCTGTGTTAAATTACAGATTATTTTAGTATCTGACTATGTGCTATTTATAGACAACTTCATTTCTCTGTCACTACATGATGACAGTCACTTCAAAGATGGATACCCAAGTTCTAGGAAATAGATTTCACTGTCTATATCCTTCTTTAACCAGATGATTTGCCCTCACTCTGCATTGTGAAACTGAAAACACAAATGGTTAGAGCTCATGTCTGTAGAGGCTTTTTTATTCTTTCTAGATCTGGATTATCTACCTCTGCTTGCAGTCACCTAGTAACGAAAATGGAAGTTATTGCTGCTGATTCAAAACATGCAAAGTGGAGCAATCAACTAGGAACAATTGAAATAAAAAATAATTACAGAGCATACCACAATGGTCACTATGCAGCACAGTTCTTGTCCCAGAGTTAGACAGACACTAAGTCAATTTTTTAAATTAGCCTACAATGATTTAAAAACAAATCAAATAAATCCCAGTGCATTTCTCTTTTCGTACAGTACTTAGGTGGTGTAAGATGTAATGGTGTCCCTTTTATTAATTTCTATTTATTAAGATCAAGACATGATAAATAAATAGAGTTCCTGTTCTGATATAAACCAGTAGACCCGTCAGCCAAAGTTTATATTATCAGTTCTTACCCATTTCTTTTTTTTTTATTTGTATTGGGCCTCTAGTTAAGTGATGCATGCAATCTAATAATAACAAGTGACGCATCACTAATAAAAGTGGTGCAACTTTAAGAATTTGAGTCACCTTGTGTATGAAAGGTGCAACAGAAATAAACTCGCTCCGCCTTGGACTGTGCAGCAAATGGTGCAGCGGGGAATGAAGTATTGATGGGCTGGGCCTGCTGAGAGTTTAGTGTGAGGACAATCTGAACAGATTCAGCTGAAGGACAGCGCAGAGTTTGTTGAAGGACACACACACACATTCACCCACACACAGGCAGCAGCAGACTGCAGGCGGTGCACGGCTCAGCCGAGCCAGGGGAAGAAGTGTGTCACACGGTGTGAGCTATGGCTGGTGGCGGGCAGGCAGGTGGGGAAGGTGGGTGTAAGAGGGGTGAAGCCTTTGACAGGAAGCAAACTGCTCTGAAATGCTCCCCTTTGTCCTACCCTCTGTTCGTCCCTCTCTCTTTCTCTCCATTTCTGTTTCTCTGAATCCTGCCTTTATATGCTGAAGTCGACACACAATGGCAAGCATTTGAACGCAAAGCTTGTCGGCGACATCTTTGGGGGATTATGTTGTTTTTTTCTTTTTCTGAATGATGTGAAGATCTGCTCTTCAGGAATTTAGAAAAGCAGCTTTACTTTCAGATCGTTAATCATGCTGTTGGTGCAGATATCATGGGTTTGTGTTTTCATTTTGTTGTTGCACCTTTAGGAAATTTAATATAAACCTCAGAAATGTAAAGAAATGATTTTTGGAAGCTCATCAGCTCTGTGGGCTGACATAAGAAGTATAATGTAGCTGGATAGATTACCGTCCAGACTGTCCGGTGGAGCTGACGGTGGATAAGGGTGGCCCATTTCTGTAATGCTGCACTCCACTATGGCCGTAGTGTCCCATTGTGATTAAAACTGTAAGCTCCTTAGTGTCTCTGGCCTGCCATGATCTCCAGCCACTAACAGATGTGCTGTCTCCATTCGCCTGTTGGTTCCTCTGTTCTAATCTGGCACCACTTTGTCTTTCTGACTCACTTTCACCCTCACTCACTTTATCTCTGCCTCCATTGATCCCACTCTTTATTGATGGCACTGTTTTGGGGCAGAATGGGAAGGAAATTCACAGAAGCATCAAAACACGTGGATTGTACTAGGACGCTTCACTGTTGGCGTCACAAAGCACTTCGAGCAGCTCTCAACTTGCAGCACTTTTTTTGATATAAAGATCTTTACAGAGATCACGCTGCAGCACCAAAGTGGCAAAACCAGCCCAGTAATGTGATCTCACTCACAGCATCCAAATCCACAATTTAAAAGCCTAAAGCGCCACTCCGATATTTTCCAGATCCCGATATCTTCCCTCAATTCTCAGGAATATGTTCAGGAAGGATTAACCTTGTAAACACCCCCTATATGTGAATATTCCCCAGTGCTGTAAAACACTCCATACCATCCCCAGCTAGATGGCCTGGAAGTGAAGGCAACTAATTGATCATAGGTGAGGAGAATAAATCCCATATAGCACTCTATTGATTTCCTCACACATCCTGAAGTTAAAAATACCAAATTATTCAATATCTATGAACATTGAAATGTTTACAAGGTTAAATGAATTCATGTGAGAGTACATAGGTTTAAATCCAACAGTTTCCACCGCTCTTCATGGCCCTGTTTGAGATTGAGGGATTAATTTTCTGAGAGTTTCTGAGAGCAGCTATCCTATGTCAAGTTATTTGGTTTTGTGACTTAGAGGATTTTATGTTTTAGAAAAGGTGATATAAACCATCTAAGTTAACCCTGATTCAGGCTAGCCCAGAATTCAGGGCAAGTGTGAGTATAATAAGAGGCCTTCGTCAATGGAACACAAAAAAGCCGATCCACAATGTCAACAGGAGGAAACAGGAAACCTCAAAGTGTGCATTTCTCACCAATACAATTAAAACATTAATGTCTCCATATGGATATTACCAAAAACACATATTAAAAGAGAAGGCAAAACTGTTCCAGCTGCAAAATAAGACTTAAGGCGGAGAGACAAGTCAATGCATGCAAGGGAAATAAATGAGAATTAAAGTTTTATGTGTTTGTTTGCACGATGTGAAGAATGCATCAAAGTGTAACCAAGCAAGTGCAAAAAGGAGCTAACAGTAAATCAATATAAAAATGTTGTTAAATCAGGTGTGGTCCAGTACTTATATTTATGTTCACCTTTATGTGTTTACATACCTTTACTTACTGAATTACACAGAAATGATGAGTAAGAACCTAAACTTTGGTTCATGACTTAATACAAAAAGCTGATACTGATAGTTTCTGGCTCTCCCTGTGAAACAGCTTTACTAAGTTTATTTGCTTCCATCAATGCTTCTAGATATTCCTGAAAACAGAAAAATATATGAATGGAAATTGGTATAAATCTCAAGATGTATTAAATTATTGTTTTTACTGATGGCTACATCCTGTGGATTTTTTCTTTAGTTCATGTTGTGAATTTATAGCAAGGAAACGGCACTAAATATGGAGGTGGAGGTGATGGGGATTTTAATTACACTGTGATGCTTAATTCTGATTTCTTAATGAAGATTTTGGAGCTTTTCTCAATGCAAAGCTTTGTTGTAAAATATAATTTAACAGCACCTGAGATATTTATTGATTTTAATTGAATAAAAATATTTCATGAGTTCTTCATCTCCAGTCTGGATTTGAACCCACATGTCTCCAGCATGAAGGGAAATTCCTCTCTACTAAAGAAGTAAGGTGGCACTTTGGAAAATCCCCGATATGCAAAATACGATAAGGGATATCGCAACTGGCCCAATTTTACAGGTACTTGCCCCTGCACCATCTGTGGGCCAGTGGCATTGCTCTCTCTCTCTCTCTCTTTCCTTCCCTCAAGGCACCACTAGGTCTCTGTGACTGGAATCGGAGTTGGGTAGGCTCAGAAGGTTGTCAAATGGGCACCCCCCTTCACT